>NC_092858.1:99418711-99433421 GCF_032062135.1 Pyxicephalus adspersus | reverse complement strand
GTGGCCAACGATCATCTCCAGGAAGAGAAGTAGGAAGACAATGTTGGCACTCTGCAACAGAATAGGGACAGGTGAGTATATCGGGTTCAGTTCTGCTTTAAGAGGGTGAAAGTATTACCAGAATAGGGAGAGAGAAAAAAACAACCTGGCATATGTTTTCTGTTAATATCTGTTCTCATCAGAAAGATCTTCAGTCATATCCTTGTAGGACCCTGCCCCCAGAACAACCAGCGAAGGCAAATCTAACTAACTGCATTCTGCTGATCATCACTTTTATTGATTATTGCAAGTGATTCTGTCTATTCTGATTTGCACTTGAATACTTGTTATTTACTTCAGAAAAGAAAAGCAACATTAGGAAAAATGT
This sequence comes from Pyxicephalus adspersus, assembly GCF_032062135.1. Taxonomy (NCBI): domain Eukaryota; kingdom Metazoa; phylum Chordata; class Amphibia; order Anura; family Pyxicephalidae; genus Pyxicephalus; species Pyxicephalus adspersus. The sequence continues at coordinate 99,433,054 of NC_092858.1, read as the reverse complement.
GCAGGTTTATTTTTGCATTTATTGCAGAAAAAACTCTGTCCTAATAATCAAGCCTGCTAGTATATTTGTAATACTGTAGTTTTTTTATTTGCTCAGAAGCTGCATTTAGAAGTAGCTGAATTTGAAAAAGTTTAGAAACCATTCTTCTAGATTTGATCCCCTTTTAAACTCTTTTTTATTACAGCCAAGTGTTGGTAGGTAACCACATAAGGTATTAATTTCGAAGGTCTAGCAGCCTTAGAAGAATGAGTATAAATTCTGCTTGGTACATGAAATGGTACTTATTGGCTTATTACCACAGTTTTGCATCTTGGAAACCTTTCCACTACTAAATGTCTGCCTCTTACGTTTGTGTTTGGCTTCATTCAGTAATTTCTAAAGATGTGACCACATTTGATAAACAAAAACCTTTCTTTAGCGTGATTAAGGAAAAATATCTTGAAGCCAAGCTATAGTATGCAAAATGGTTTTGAAATTTCAACTTTTTAATATGCTTATAGCCATTTACTCGCATAATTTCCACATCTTTGCTGCTAAAGCTGAAGCCTAATCTTACTATATTTTGCCTTCTATGGTGCCTCAATCCCCCCCTTCTTTGACATGGTAATGACACTTTTAAAAAAAAACTTTTCCACTCTCATTTCATACCGTTTTAGACAAGTCTTTGTGGTTCCCCCTGCAATGCAGGCAGATCATGGATTATGGGTTGTCAGCAAGCTGTACCTAACTCCCTAAAAACAGTACAGCACCCTGCCTCCGTATCTTCCAGAGCCCTCAGCCTAACTTCAATCAGTATTCTGGTTCTTGGGAGGATATATTCAAAACACCTTAATTGGTGACTGGCAGGGGAGTAGGTACTGGCTGCAATTACATGCAGACTGTTCTAGGTAATACCCACATGTGATGCTGAGACTCCCTGATTGAAAGTACTATACTATGACTGAAAGGAGCATAACAGCATGCTCATTATGGTATGGCATTAGGTCACTGGCTTGAAAGGCTTTTTCATCCAATTGAATTCCATGGTTTTTGAATAACTGCTTCTTTAGAACATTGGCATTTCTACTACAGCCAATTTGCAGAATGCAAATAAATTATTATTTTTTTTGTAATTAAACTAAACTGGCCTGTTACCTGCATGCAAAAAATTGTTTCTCCATCTGTTCTATTTTTCTCCACAAGGAATTACCCTTAGTGCCAGGATTTATGGTTGATAGGTAGTCTCTTGGAATAGGAAAACAAAACTGACAGGAAAAAACTTGAGAATAAAAATTGAGATTTAAAAAATAGTTACCTTCCCTGACTAATGTGAAGTTTGGTTACTGAAATTGTATTTTTTTCTTTTTTGTATAGAGAAAAGAATGGATGGCAATTTTAATAAAAGCTTGACGCCTGAGAACATAGGAAGCACAATCAGGCAGCGGGCTCCAAGAGTACCAGACGAATCTCTACTGGATGAAAATTATTTTCTGAACTCAGAGGTGCTAACAAAAGATCCCTTTCTTGGTGCTGATGAAGAGCAAAATTACTTGTTAAACGAAAACAGTTCGCCTGCTCTGTACTCCCAAGGGAGTATGGAAGAGGGGAGAATTCCTATTGAGCAAAGGGAAATACATATCAACAATTTACAGAGACTTACACAATTTATTCCTCATCTAAGTAAGCAGTCCATGATACAATCAATCAGGACAGATTTTAGATTGTCAACAGAGAGGGAAGCCGAGGACGCGTACTCATCTAAGGAAACCCTTCGTGAGCATATTTTCCAGGACAAACTTTCCAGAGAACCTGAGTCCAGATTAAAAGGAAGTTTTAACACTAAAAAAGGTAATTGAAATTCAGATTGAAGTTCCTGGGGTTTTTTTTGGGAGAATCTAAATGTGTGAACCTAAATTACTACATTCTACAAAACCATGGAATGCTAGGAAGCTGGGTCACAAAACATGGGCACTGGACAATTAGGACATTATAAAAAGACAATGGAAAAATGTAATATATAAAGAGTGGGCAATTAGCTACCCGACCACAGCTTCTTCTCCACTCAGCTAAAAAAAAAAAAAACTTTTGAAGGTATTAAAAGTAGAACTAAAATCCCTCTTTAAAAATTCACAATGCAATGTCCCTTCTACGGTAACCTGTTCTTACGTAGTTGATCACTGGCTAGCTGTCAAATTGATCTGCGAATGCACTCAGATATTCCCGGCTTCCTTTGCGTGTGCCGGAATTAATAAACTCCCACACTCATGCATGGAAGGGGGGTCATCCCGGCATGGCCAATCATCATAAGGAGGAAGAAAGATAACAGTACCCTGTGATGGAGCGGGATAGGTGTGTAGAGATGGTTTAGTTCCACTTTAAATACATTGAACTGCAAATATATGGTAGGAACAAACTCATACCCAGATTGTAAATTGGTGCAGCTGTACCTTAACTGTTAGTTTAGTTTGAAAGCATACTCAGTGGGTGTTAAAAGGTGGTATTTTCTTTCACTGTTCTGGCTTTTTTTTTTTTTCCTCCTCCAAATATATCTTTTCATTGTCCAGCCACAGAATTGGTGGTTGTTGTAAAGAAAATATGAGCATTGTTTGTGTTTAGCTTGTTTTGTTGCTTTTAGAACAACTTACAAACCCTATTCTGTTGAGTTTTCAGCAGGGTAAAATAGGAAGAAATGAATGTGCACAACCTCTGTATTCTAACTAGAACAACAATTTCTTCTCCTTACAGTTCAGATGGAGGAGTCTTCTCGAGCACAGTTGGCTGCTCCAGCCCCAGATAGTAACTTTAGGGTAAGGCCAGAAAAATTGAAGCAATCTGTATGTATAAATTTTATAAAATTCGAAATAATAGAATTTTTAAATAATATACAAATAAAATAAGTAAAAAATGGTATTGCTGGATACTTAATCTATGTGTGTACCATTTTGGCAAAAAGGCAGTGCCACAGTCACAAATGTTGTGTTTTTAGATTATTGTGCTTTATTAGAATAAAAATTTGACTTTATTACAAAAACACGTTAACGCTATATTTTGGCTCTGGCACAAAACAATCCCCTAACTGCATTTCAGTATAGGTCATATCGGCACATGTGAAAGTGTAAACGAGTACAGGCTGATTGCAAAACACGGTGTAATCCTTGATCATATACAGAGACATATTGTGGCCATCAAGCGTAACTGCTGACTGAGTTACTGACCAACATTAGGTTTACAAGTCATGGAAAATAGAAATTCCTTTTTGGATGCTTGTTTTAGGTCAGCAGCTTATTGTACTGAAGCCAGAAAAAAAGCATAATAGGCAGGCATACTTTTCGTAATGAAAGATCGGCAGTGGCTGTCTGGATTTCCCTACTATGATAGCCACCTGATCTTGTTCTTTATAGGTATAGTTATTAGAGAAAAATTAGCTAGAATATATAAAATACTTTCCAGATTACTAAATGCCTCGTTATATTTTGATACATAAAATCCTCACTGGACATGCATGTCTGCAACTGCATATCCCTACCACAGAAAAAAAATAAGGTTTAACTTTTTAATATGGACTTTAATATGCCTGTTTGGTGGTATCATTTGTGTGTTTTGTATAATCTTAAAATCCATTTAATTGAAATGTCCTCTTTTTATCTTCCCAGTTTTAAACTATGCAAAAAGAGTGTATGCCCTGTTGTGTATGTTTAAAGAAAATGAAAACTGGTACACAAAATATGATTTGCATCCACACATTACATTTTTGTTCCTCTGTCCTTTTCACTATAGTTCTTCCCTTTATACCTCACAGGAATATTCCCAGCAACCTAAAGTTTCTGAGGGGGAGTTGAAAATCAGTGCTGTGTTTTCCGTCAGTGGCAGCCCTCTAGGTGAGTGTCTGTGTCTTTATTTCCTAAATTGTCCTATATTTGTTGTAAAAGCATTCTGTAATGTTCAGTGTATTTTGGCTTTACTGACAGTTTTTTATCTTTTATTTTTTTTTTAAACTTTAAAGCCCCTCAGCTCTCTAGCTGCACACAGGCTCCTCTAAGTTCTCCAGGTTTGAATAAATCTCTCCCTGCAGTTCCTGTAGTACCTGCAGTACCTGCAGTCCCTACAACCTCAGTAAGAGTTTCCTGTTCTGGATGCAAAAAGATTCTTCAAAAAGGACAGACTGCATACCAACGTAAAGGGTCTACACAGCTTTTCTGTTCCACTATTTGCCTTACTGGCTACAATGTACCCCCCGCCCGGCCACCCATGCCTGCTGCCTCAAGGAAAACCTGTTCCAGCTGCTCAAAGTAAGTTGTAGCAAAGTAAATTCCAGAAAGATGCATGGTTAAATACACATTTTGATTTGAAGCCTTTTTATTTTACTGATCACAACATATTTGTGATTTCACTGGACAGGGCAGTGTTAAAGAAAAAACGAAAGCTATAAGATTGGGCTATAAGCTATAAGAAAGCTATAAGAAAGCCAAAGGTTGTTTAAACTGCAGATTTTTAAGCTAGAGATAGTTTATTATTTTTTTCCTTTTAAATAGTTTTTATTCAAGGTATAGGTAAGATAATAAAGCATTTTAAACATCTACACTACACACATGTACTATCTACACGTATTCCATGATCACAATTGCTAAAAGAATCAGATTTTATAAATCAACCAAGAGGTTTTTTTTTTCCCTTAATATGCCTGTCTACTCTCTCTTATATATCTGATGTAGTTGCTAGAAATGTTATGCTAAAATTTAGTTACACAAGTTTTTCAACGATTGCTAATAAGAAATGTTTTGCAATTTGATGTAAAATTCCTTTATTTTAGTTGGATAACTTTTAGCTGGATTCTTTTAGCTGTCCTACTGCAATGATTTTTTTGTATCTTAAGAAACCAATGCTCATTATTGTTTGCCTGTTTGGATGAAACGTTGTTCTATCAGCTGGATTAGTTCATGAAGGTGAAATTTAGTCAAGACATTGTGCAATTTTTTTCAATTATGTTCTAAATGTATATTCTAATATGTAAATGAACATTAGCATGGATACTTGATGTTTGTTTACTTGTGTATACTTGGCTTTGTTTTGACATTATATGCCATTCACATAACTAATTTTCTTGTTTTCTTTAATAGAGTAATTAGTAATCCCAAGGATGTCATCACAGCTCAATTTGATGAGCCTGGTGGCAGTAAGGACTTTTGTAGCCAATCTTGCCTCTCTACTTTCGAGATCAAGAGGAAAGCTTCCGTCACCATTCATAACAATAGCATTTCCACAAAGTGCAGTGTTTGTCTAAAAAATGCTGTTGTAAGTGGCTACAATTGTAAAAAAAACCTTTCAATATTTTCCCATTCTTTAATTAGATCTTACCGCTTATCTGTTTTTTTGTTTTTTTTTTTTCTTTTAAAAAAAGATCCGGCACGAAGTAAATTACCAAAATGTGGTGCATAAGCTTTGCAGTGATTCTTGCTTTTCTAAATTTCGCTCTGCCAATAACCTTACGATGAACTGCTGTGAGAACTGTGGGGGATACTGTTACAGTGGCTCTGGTCAGTGCCATTTGCTGAACATTGATGGTCAGTGCAAGAAATTCTGCAGTTCAGCTTGCGTTACTGCCTTCAAACAGGTAAAATTTATATGAAATTATTATTGCCTTAACTCGTTAAGTCATATTGTGTGAGAAAATATAGTCTGAGCCATATTTTGTGTAACCAATGGTATGTTATATAGTGAAAAATGAATCAAATTATTCTGGTTAATATATTTGTTGCTTCTTGTGCCCTACTAAATATAGTTAGCAGTACACAATAAGAATAGGTTAGGTCAGATATACTAGACCATATCGCCAGCCTTGTTTGCTCTGCAGGCATTGACCCATAGTGCTTTTTGTAATCTGTTGTCATGTCAAGTGAATATATATCTACACACACCTATATAAAATGGTGTCAATTTAAAATAATGATTAAAATTGCTTCTCTTACCAATTTGCTTAGTACTAGCTTATGTAATCTTTGTGGCTACCATGTTTACATTACAATTTTTAGTTTGTGTGTGTTTTGTTGAAATGCGCTTTGTTTCCTCCAGAAATCAGCTAAAATCACTCCATGTGCTCTGTGCAAAACATTACGCTCCTCAGCAGAAATGATTGAGAATACCAACAATATGGGTCGTACTGAACTGTACTGTTCTGTGAATTGTTTGTCTGCCTACAGGGTCCAAAGTGTGACTTCATCAGGTATTGGGGCTTGATTACTTTTTAATCTTATTAAGATCTTTAAAGTCAAGAATGAAAAATTTGGTACTTTACAAATTTTGATTACTCTATTTATTTTGTGTTTGAATTGAGCTTTGTAATTGGCCAGACAGCCTTGTCTTTAGCCTTGTCCTGTAACATTGCATCAGTCAAAATAGATTTGTGGGGGATTTGCAGGTGTAAGCTTGCCAAGACCAGCAATGGATACCATTAGATAAGGGTGTGTTGACTTTTAGACTTGTGTATTATGCAGTAGCCTGACACGTGTCCAGACCATTTTGTAGTTCATGTATCTGCTGTTTATGTAAACTTCTCTTGCTCTCTACATAGCAGCGCTGTTTCTGTAGTTGAAATGCAATACTTATCTGCAGAACTATATTTCGTACTGCCCCGATTCAAATACATAAATTGTAATGTAATTCTTACATTTCATAGCACCTCCAGTTTATTTACCTATTCACCTTTTTTTTAATTTAGTTTTTTATTTATTTAAGGGGAGAACCAACTTAATGATTACCCATGCCTGACAAAAATGTTTTTAATCTCACAAAAAATGGATAGTGAATGTAATACCTATATGAAAAAATGTTTGCAGATAAACTATTAGAACCGCTAAACACCTTCAGTGCCCTTGTCCGTGGAAACCCCGTTTATGCTAAAAGTGTATTTTACCTTTAGGTAAAAGAAATTTTGTATTCTTTAACATCAGGACTAGTTATGAGTTGCAGTGCTAAACTTTACTTTTGTTTGTATGCAGGTGTACAGATTCAGTGTAATAGCTGCAAATCTATGGCCATACCACAGTATCATTTGGCAATGTCTGATGGGAGCATTCGGAATTTCTGCAGTTATAATTGTGTAGTTTCATTTCAGGTGAGTCTTGTCTTAAAGTGGCGCTAAAACCTTGTACTGGAGAAAGCAGGGTTTCACAGAGCTAAATAGAGTCTAAGATGGTGGCATTCATAGCAGATAGGAGGATTACTATTTATTGAATGTTTCTAAGCCATGCATTCTTTTAGGAAATTGTTGTAAATTCTTTAGGAAACCAGTTTACATATTGTTAACTCTGCTGTTGATTGTTTTAAAAATTGCATACTTAGGTTGCTTTGTGTGTTTATAATGGTATGACAAAACTAGTGGTTGCAAATGCATATATTATTTTATATTATAATTCCAAGTTTGTCTTTCCTAATTTAACAGAATTTATTCAGCAAGTCTCCTGGGGTTAATTCTTCTGTGGTACCCCTTTCACAAGGCCAAGTTATCATGAATGTCAATGCAAGTACCGCAACACAAGCTGGAAGCAGTACACAATCTGTGGTGTCTGCCACATCAACCACCTCTACTTCAACAGTTAGTAACAACAACTCGGCTGCTGCTGGACTTCAGAGGTTAGCTGCACAGTCACAGACACAACAGCAGAACAACCTTTCTCGTCTTGCAGCGAAACTGAGGTGTCAGCATTGCAGTCGGCTTTTTTCTAACAAGCCTGACCTCTTGGATTATAAGGTACAAAGCAAAGTGTTATACATTTAAAACAAGAATTTCGAGATGCCTATCTCTTGCTTTATAACATGCACTACATACAGTCAACATGTCAGCCCTATATAAATGCTGTGTAGTAATAATGTTTTTGATTTTTTTGATAAAATATAATTTATGACTGCAATAATTTTGAGAGTGAAAGTTAGCAAAAATGTATTTTGACAAAAAAAGTATTTTCGCATGCTTCAATGAGCACAGTTTTTAGTTAGGTTCTAGGATACATTGGCAGTAAACTTCACTACTTAACTTAAAAAAAAAATTGTATGGAAAAATGCATCCCCACTTTCCTTACAGAAACAGGGAGTCATCTTTGAAATTGCAGGGTCATTTTTGATTCAGTGTTTATTGTTACACTTTCTGTAGTTCATGTTAGATAAGCAAATTATGAAAATATTATGTTTTTGTTTTAGATTTTACACAATATTTTATTTTAATCATGCCCTGATTTTGATACATCTATCATTCTAGGGTAAAATGCATCAGTTTTGCGGTAAAGCCTGCAGTTGTTTTGACAGACTTAGGTCACGTATTAAATCATTGAGCTCTTCTTGGAAGAACTGCTTGTTTTATGAAACACTTCCTTCATATTCACTTCCACTGCTAACTCCTGGATTACACTCCAAACCCTGTATATCCTCCACGTCAGATACAGGAATATCAGGGAGTGTACTGTGTACAGGTCATCTTGCTGATTCCAAATCGGTACTCCCACATGTTTTTCTTGTAATGATTGAAACCTTTTACATTCACAGCACAAAAATAACAATCATTATGATGATTTTTTGGTCTCTCGCCATACACTCTACACAAGTTTTGCATATCAAATGGGGAGCCCAATACTTATCTTGGTCCCCCAGTTTAATACCAAAATATGCTTGTTTTACAAATTCTGTTATGTCGCTATATTTGCTGAGAATATTCACCACAAATGTAGCAAAATACATCACATTTCTGTAAAAAAAAAAAAGAAATTATAAATTAAAAGAAGGAAATGAAAGTTTCATGAAAATTATGCTACATTTATAATATAAAATACAAAACATCAGCGTAAATAATGATTGATGATAATACTATGCTGTTAACATTTATTGTTGGTAAAATTTGGCAAGTGAAATTTTTTTTTTTTTTCTGAGCTGTGTAATTTTAAGACAAAACAGGCAAACAAATGTTTTCCTAATAACCTAATGTTTTTTTTTTTTAATAAGTCCAAAGTCTCTAATGTAGTAGATACAAATCTATGTGGTATGATGTGATCAACAAAGCACAATTATTTCTGATTAGTAACCTTTTGGAAAAATGTTGATCAAACATTCTAATATTCAATTTTCTGTTTTATTAGATGGGTAAATGTGAAAGTTGCAAGCGACAAGGCAAGCTAAATGAATCGTTAAAGTGGAGAGGGGAGATGAAGCATTTTTGTAACCTAATGTGTTTAGTGATGTTCTGCAGTCAGCAAAGCACAGGAGAATCCTCTCCAGTTAATAATACAGGTTTGTTGATACATTATGGCCATACCAATACACAAAACTGACTTTTACCAATATGCAATCATTACTTAAAAGGATCAGACAATAATTACAATATATCTGCATGATCATCCCCAATAACCCTTTTATATTTTGCTATGTTTAAAATGTAACCATAACTGTGTCCTGGGGAACACCACTGTCCTGGGGAACACTCTGCTGTCATAATCTCTCCAGCAGAGCAGCAGAAATACCTGACACAGGGTTTAACGCTTTCTCACAACATCCAAATCTAGTTTTGCCTTTACATAGCCCAACTCCAGCCAACAAACGCCTCTATTAGTGCCTCTAAAGGTTTTTATTGCTAGCTTTTTATTGTTTCAATGTGACAAATACACTAGTATCCCCGAATGGATCTGAAATGGTGAGAAATGTATTTAACCTCCCTGGTGGCATAAATAATTAGGACTTTTAAGTGTAAAAGTGGTACATTTTAAAATCTTCATTATTTTAAATGTCCCGCCTACCATCTCCACAGTCCCACCTCCCAGCCTTGCCGGGGACACTGGCCGGGCATCGCCGCATTACACAGATGCCCAGCCAGCATCGCCAGGAGTTTTAATCCCCCTGGCAATTCCACTCAGAGTGTGGCTCGAGGTTACCCCTTTTGGTATAGAAAATCCACCCCGAGCCACACTTGGTAATACCGCCAGGGGTTATCGGGGGCTTGGGTAAATGTGCACTCAGGTAGAGCTGGAAAATTGTTAGAAATACTGGTAGTAAATTGTTTTGTGTGCTTTTCTTTGCGAATGACTGCCTCTCTCTCAGTTCCTCTCCTATTGTCACAAAGAAATGTTAAGTTATTCAGTAGCCTTTGCAGTACTATCATAAAAACCTGGCAGAAATGTCAACTGTTTCTCACCTTATCCCAAACCAAAATGTTTTGGGCTTTTAAATCTTTTTTTATTTTGTTCTATTTTTTTTTTTTTTACATTTCTTACCATTTTGTGATATGCTATAGTAAGTTTAATTACATGTTTATTGCAGCATCCAATGCCCCTATGATCCAACCAATCCCAGCTTCCACAGGCTCCTCCGGAACAAAGGATTCCACTCCAGTTATTGCCAATGTGGTGTCACTTGCAAGTGCTCCTGCTGCACAGCCTACTGCAAACTCAACCAATGTCCTTCAAGGTAAGATGCAAAAAATGTAAAATGTGTAATACAGTGAGGTTTTTTATACAAGTTGTCATGAATAAGCGGTGGGCTTATAGTATCAAGTAGTTTTACATCCTACAGTTCAGGTGCTCCCCAACCATTTGTATGGGTTTTTTAATTTGCTGCAAAATGCTGGAAAATGTGTGGCATCACACCACAAGGCATGGTATTTATGTTGTCATCTTTGGCAGATCGTTGCACTTTACTAAAACGGTGTATTAGGGGCCAATTTTCGATGAATGGCCCCAAAACATGGTGCATGTAGAACCAAATATCAATACATGTTTTAGTAACGTGTTACTAAGTTAAAATTTTGACTAAACAATATGTATTAAATTTGGTCAAGCCAATTTCAGTTTTATCATATTCATTTGATTGTGTTTATCAAGCTGATCATTATCATCTCTATATGCAGGGCAAGAAAAAAATTACGAAAAAGGTTTTAGATTTTAGGTTTTCTTTATATGAAGTTTATTTCCTTTAACCTGATTTCTCCTTTTCAATTTTGTATGGTTTCATTTTTGCAGGTGCTGTTCCAACTGTAACAGCCAAGATTATTGGAGATGTAAGTAAAGCTTTATATTAGTACTTTATTGGCTTATTTTGTTTATTTCTTTGTTGTTGATATCTATTAATATCTTTTTCAGGCAAGTACCCAAACGGATGCCCTAAAACTTCCTCCCTCACAGCCCCCTCGACTCCTCAAGAACAAAGCTCTACTCTGCAAGCCAATCTCCCAGACCAAGGCCACCTCTTGTAAACCCCACACACAACACAAAGAGTGTCAGACAGGTATAAGTATTTACCAGTTGCCCATGAGACCAGGGTTTTGTTAGATTTGGGGGGACATATTTTTCTTATGGGGTGGCAAAAAAAAAAAAAAAAAAATATGCTTTACATATCGGTACCTATGCATGTGTTTTAACATGACAAAAACATACCTAAAGAAATGGATTTGGATGGAAGTATTTGTAGAAGTGTGCCCACAGTGGGGGAAAAAAAAAGATTCAATGCTGCTTAAGAGTACTTTGTGTTAGGTGATATCACGGTTATCATACCACCGTCCGCAATGTAATGGACATATTACTCTCACCTTGATTCATTCGTGATCCCGCAAATAACTCTTCATCCCAGCATTGACTATGAAGATATCATTGTGTAACATTTGCAGTCTCCACTGCACATATATTTTTCTTTATTTCCAATTAAGAAGCTCAGTGTCCCCTGAACGATCACTCTTCTGAGCCTAGTTAAGTTTTCCTAAGCTGCCAAGTGGTGTAAACCTGGACATCTACTTGGAGTGCCCTGTGTACATTTCTGGCAATGGCCAATGGCACTCTTTTGCTAGTATGTGTGTATTAAATGCATGCAGTGATTATTTGAAAAAAAATGGCTTGGAAGAAGAGAGGAAAGTAAATGTCATTAGTTCTTCAAGTTAAAGACTTAGTCTTGGTCCTTTTGTTAACCTTAGAAATTCAGAAATGAAATATCTGTTGTATAACTGTTTGTATTTTTCTGCAGAGGATGATGGAAAACCGCAGATCTTGGTGCTTCCTGTGCCTGTGCCAGTATTCGTTCCCGTACCCATGCACCTGTACACCCAGTTTGCCCCAGTCCCATTTAGTGTACCGCTGCCTGTGAGTTCCCTTCTGATCAGTTGTTAATGTTAGAACTGTTGAAGTATTTTAGTTCAGAGCATGAGTAAATCTGGACCTCTTATGTTTTACTTTTGTTTTAATATATAAAAAAATCTTTTTGAGGTGTTGTAGGTGATATAAATTTGTTCAATAAGCTCTAGAAAAATACTTAAAGTGGAACCAAAGTAAACAAAAAAAAGTCACTTAACTTCCACAGATCCTTCCATCCCTCTGGAGCTGTCTATACGGTTCCATGCTGTTTTGGTTCTTTGCTACATCCTAGCAAGGAGGCAACTCAGGGCGCTGCTATTTCCCACTGCAGGCACGAGATTGGCTTGAGTAACTTGTGTAGATTTCACACATGTGCAGTGAGATCGGCACTTTCCCAGAATGGGAGTGCCCTGGGGACCTAGCCTAGCTGATAAATGAAAAGAAAGAGCGGAAAAGAAAATGCTGCACGTTGGTCATTTACACCATTACAGTTATGTTGCATGTCTTGAGCACAGCGGTGCCCCGATGCTCAATCATAACAACATGTAGTGACACATGCATTGTGGTGCACTGTGTCAGGAAAGTATTGCAGGCATGTTTTCCTGTCAACATTGGTTTGTCCCATGTCACTTCTAATAAATGGGCTGCTTTCATTTGGTGTGCATTAAGGTGTCACATATTGTAGTACACCAAAAAAAAAAAAAATAACATTTAAACAGGCCTATGGTAATTTTACTAGCTAAATTGAACAAGCTCTATCCAGGGAGGTAGATTGTACAGCACTAATCAGACGGTCTACTGTATGTATGCCATTACCTTTGGATTAGGTGTGCTATATCATTAAAAAAAAAATTAATGTATTTGTAGGTTCCCGTTCCAATGCTGATCCCCACAACTCTGGACAATGCTGACAAAATTATAGATACAATTGAAGACCTGAAAGAAAAAGTTCCATCAGATCCCTTTGAGGCAGACATTCTTCAGATGGCAGAAATGATTGCAGAAGATGAAGAAAAGGAGAAAACATTATCACATGGAGGTGAGCAACAACACTCCGTGTACTATAGAAGCATTGATAAAAGTTGAGCTTGATAATATGCTGGTCATTTTCATCAATCTGTAGTCAAGCCTTTTGGCTTTTGAAGGTTTAGTTTAATCATTTAAAGCTATTCTGATATTGCTAGAATTTTAAGCTAATTGGTCTACGTTGGTCCTGTGTGGTTTTGTGATAACAATAAAAATATCAAGATTTATAATTGAAGAGGTTTAAAATAGGATTAATGAACAAAGTGTATGGCATTGCAATTTATTGAACCATCAGTGGAACAACCTCACCTTTTGTGGTTTCCTGCATACATAAATCTTTGTCCTTCAACCCTAAATTACATTCAACAGTGGACATACCACACTTTTAGACAAATGCATATCTTGTTACTCATAATCTCCACACTGTGTATTCTATATTTACGTTGATGTGTTATTTCCTCAAAGGAACCAATCACAAAGCAAAGGGTGAAGTGATGTTTTTATGTTGCAGTGTCAAGGTATTTTGTTTGTTTGGTTGCCACAGATCAAGGCAGTACATACAGCGGAGACTTGGAGTCTGAAGCAGTGTCTACGCCACACAGCTGGGAGGATGAGCTAAATCACTACACTCTGAGGTCAAACAACTTGCAGGAAACAGATGCAGAGCTCCAGCAGCTGCCCAGAGAGGGAATTGAGCAGGACTTGGAGACCGATTTCCCAACAGGTTTGACAGTTGTAGATCTTTACTTGTTTGGGGGCATTTGGAAAAAATCCAAAAGATTTTACACACAGAAATATTTTCATGTTAACATATGGGATCTGAGCTTTTCTGTTTGACGTTATTTTTGAGTACTTTTAGCTTTTGCCTGTAATGCCTTTCTAGCTATAAAAATAAATGTGAATGACTGGGCAGGCCATTGGTTTTTGTGTTGTCCCAAAACACACCAAGATCCAGATGGGCAGTTTTTATATGTACACATCCCACCACTCTTGTGCCTAGGTATACATGTATGCATTTAGGTTCCACCTGTGTTGCTGTAAAGTAGCTTATTCATTTGAATATGCTGCCTAAAGCGCCAATAAAGTATGCTATTTCTGGCACCACCACACACACAAGTTACCGTCTAATGGGACCAGGGATTGGGGTGCCATTCACAATGAGAGGGGCGCAGCACAACAAAGTGCATTGCAGTAAATCATGCATTACTTCAAAGAAGCACTAAATGCAGATTGTGCATATTAA
>NC_092858.1:99320082-99417831 GCF_032062135.1 Pyxicephalus adspersus | reverse complement strand
GCTTGGAAGAATTGGGTAAGGTGGAAAAATTCTCAAGAGGAGCCGGAAGATATAAAGTTTGGAGGTAAATTCAAGGAACAAATTGAGGAACCTATGTATATAAAAATATGTGTATAAAAATTTGTAAATACGCTGCTCAAAAAAATTTGATTAATCTTTAAAATCGCATACAGGATCTCCATGACAAAAATATTCAAGACCTTTATTGATAACATTTTCTGTAATACTTTGAGAACAAAATGACTCAGGAGTGTTCATTGGTAACCAGAATTATGCTATTGTACAGTAACAGTATTGACAAGGGCACTAGCAAGTGCAAGACTGATGGAAAATCAGTCAAGAATATAAAGCGAGAAACGGTGAGAATACCATTGATTTTTTGAAGGTTGGCTTGCTGTTGCAGCCCCCCGTCCAGTTTTATTGCTTTCATTTGCATCAAAGCAGGTGAAATTGATTCACAATCACTTAAGCCTCTTACTAGGACTAATTGGAAGTTTAATTGACTTGCTGTTATACGATGTTGATTAACCTCCCTGGTGGTATTCCCGAGTGTGGCTCGGGGTTAACTTTTTAGTGCCAAAAGTGGTAACCCTGAACAACACTCAGGTGGCAATTTGCCAGGGAGTTTAAGTCCTACCTGGTTCCCATGTTCCAGCGGCATCCTCCAGCAATGCCCTCAGCGTCCTCCAGCGATACAAAGCATCTGTTACCCCTGGTGATGCTGGCCGGGCATCGTCAGGCTACACAGATGCCAGTTGGCATCTGCGTCCCCGGCTTGTGAACACTGGGGGCTCGAGGCCAGGGGAAGCAGATGCGTGCCAGGCTGGTAGGCGGGACCAGATGGAGATGCGAGCAGCAGCGCTGGTGGATGCAGGGGGTGAGGCAGCCTGAAAGGGTTAAAATATGTGTAAAAAAATTGGACAAGGCTTTAATGTTAAAATATTTTATTAAATGTGTGTGTGTTTGTGTAACTAAACTTTTTTTTTCCAGGTTATCCCAATGACAGGATGATTTCCAGGGCTGCATTCATGACATGAGCACAGCCCTGGGAATCCTCCTGACAGTGAGGGATCACAGGGCATTAGGGGTTAAATGAGGACAAGGCTCTATTCACTTCTAGTGCTCTGTGATTGGCTGAGAAATAGGAAACCCTGATGACAGCAACAAAAATTTGTTTTGTTTTTTTTTTTTTGTTTTTTTTTTAATATAACATTAAAAGGGTTGACTACCCTTTTATGTAAAGTGAAATTTCTGAGTTTAGGTACGCTTTAGGTTTTCTATGAGTATTTAGCATTATTTTATTTCCATTTAACAAATGATCTCTCAATTTTTCAGTTTCTTTTTGAAAATGGGCGGATAGATAATATATTTATGGAACCCTACTCCAGATTTATGGTGGAACTTACAAAGCTGTTGAAGAATTGGCACCCACCTGTCTTACCCAATGGTAAGGCATGCATAAGTTTCCATATGTTTGCTGCCATTTGCATATTACAGGTCTGTTTTATCTGCATTTTAATCTCTTTCAGGTTATTTGTTTTCAAGGATCGAGGAGGAACATTTGTGGGAGTGTAAGCAGCTTGGTGCTTACTCGCCTATCATACTTCTCAACACCCTTTTATTCTTCACTACCAAATTCTTCCAGCTGAAGACTGTAACCGAACACCAGCAACTTTCCTTTGCTTATGTCATGAGACGTACAAAAACTCTGAAATACAACACGAAGACCACCTACCTGCGTTTTATGCCCCCTTTTCTAAATCAAGAGTCAGAGCATGGTTTGTGCAGTTTAATTTATTTATTTTTTTTTTTTTAAACAAAGTGAGCAGCAATGCATTATAGACAGTTTAATAATTCTGATATGTTTAGAAAAGCTGTTTACTAGTCCTCTCTGTAATGGAAAATATTCTCCATGAACAATATATAGTAGTAGAATGAAATCTGTGTCCCAACAGCGCGGTTATGTAAACAAGCTGTATCTTAATTTTTATCAATCAATACATGCTGGAATAACCGCTACTTGCCAGGGCTTTCCCTGTAATCACACCATGTTATTCAGTACACGGCACAAAGAAAAATGTTATAGTGTAACAAGATGGTCTAAATAAAACTTTCCCTTACAGAAAAAGTAACTGGTGGCAAGCGAAAAAGGTTAGAAGATGAAGACGGTCAGTTTGTGATGGAGATGGCTGAGAACACAGACAATCCACTCAGGTGTCCTGTCAGACTATATGAATTTTACTTGTCTAAATGGTAAGTGTGTAATGCCTGTAATTTAGCACTTTGCCTAATGTTTAATACATTTTATCTTCTGTCCTATTCAGTTCTGAAAGTGTGAAGCAGCGGAGTGATGTGTTTTATCTTCAACCAGAACGCTCTTGTGTACCTAATAGCCCCATGTGGTTCTCCACGATGCCCATTGACCTGGGTACATTGGAAAGCATGCTGACTCGAATTCTCATGGTTCGAGAAATTCATGAGGAGCTGACCAAAGCAAAAGAGGACTCCGAAGGGGAACTGTCTGATTAAAGTTCCTTCAGATCATCCCATGCCCCAAACCTTCAAAGTCCTAAGTTCGATATGTTCTACATGAAGCTGGGCTGGGCAAGCACTAAACTGTGAACTTTTTCAGCTAGAACTGATACACTGCCCTTCTTTTTGCCCTGAGTCCATCCTTGTTTATAAATAAAAAGAAAGCATTTCCCTGCTGGCTCAAAACAAGATGAGGACATAACAGTCCTGTACCTTTGTGGCAACCACAGAGATGAGCAATGGACTTTATATCATACACCTGACTTTAGGTGTTGAACCCCACAGTAAAAACTGTAATTGTTTGTAACTGGAGCATAGAGGAGATTGCTTTTACCGCTTTCTCCTGCAGAAAAACAGTAACAGCATCTGAAAGAGTTAAAATCAATAGTCTCTTCACACTAGTGTTGTGTAACACTGTAAAGGGTGCATAAAGGTGCCACCCATTTTACTTTATTCAATGACCGTTTAAAAATCTTGTGTAGCAAGCCATTTTGACTTTCCAGTGAGTTTCAGCATTCTTCCAATTAAGCAGTTCACTTATCATTTACCCAGTAATTGTGAGGGTCACATTATACTTTAAAATTTGTTATATTTGGGTTTTTTTTTCTGATCGTGTAACTATACTGCTATGCTACACTGGAAACCAGGAGTACTGCAACCTTTTACAGATCGTTCTTAGACCAGTTAGACAAGATCTATCTCTAAATGTGGAATTGGCACATCCAATAAATCTCTTGCTTAAACAGATGTTCTGATGTTTAAGCTGAGGAAACGGTTTGACTGGCCTGTTTAATTCTGTGGTAAAAAATGAAACTGCACCTTTTGATTAAAATATCAGCTGTTTATGGCACAAAGTGACAAACTGACAGATATTAAACCATTTGGGAATGATTTTTACTTGACAGTACACGTTCATCCAAAAAAGTTTAGATTACTAACGGTGTGTCTGTGTCCTCCACAGCCCCTATATGCCGGTTTCACCACCCGGCACTTTTTAAAAACCACCCAGCTGTATTTGGGTGATTACTGAAGAGCTAGGTCACAATACCACCCGCCAGGAAAGCCTTTTTATTTACAATGGTCATTTGCTCGCATTGCAGCTGTTTAGTCACACAGAACGTGTAACATTGTCTGCTGTATCTAGAATTGCATGCTCTGCAGTCCCTTTCCTATAATACAGTGTTAAAGAAGCATCTCCCCTTTGCTGCTCCTTTTTTTTAAAGAGCCAGAAGCTGGAGGTTGGATCCAAGCCTATATGTTGCCTAATCTTCATACAATTGCAACATTTTTCATTCTAGACCCAAAAACGATGGCTTCACTCTACCAAGGTGTGCTGGTTTGTTCTTTTAGTTTTGCTATGGATCCCTTCATGTTTTTGACCTTGCATCTGTGAAGTTCATTAAGGTTCCAGCCACAGTATTGGCTGTGCTTTAGTGGCATCCCTATTGTCTGACGACAATGGCTTGGTCAAACAACATAGCTACAGTGGTTTGGGTGAATCCTGAACATTCAGAAATTGTCCTTGAAACGGACTGATCATTTACTGTATGTTTGCTCCTTCCACACCAGAAATGTCAGACTCTAATCTCATATTCACCTGACTGTTTTAAATGAGAGACGTAGACCTTATAGTACCCTTAAGGCAGTACCATTTGCCCAGTTTCACTTCAGAACTCTGCAATACAACATTTGATCAAAATGGGACAAGTCAATATTTTTTCTCATGGAATACCCGGTTGTTCGTGGCAGGGTGGCTCAGAAATATGCCACAAGAATTGGAGAAGTCCATCTTTCTTATCTTTTGAGGGGTTCTCTTGACAGATGCCAGGATGTTAAGCTGTGAAAGTCTATCTTTCATCTGCTATAGGCAGTCTCCACTGGTCTTGTTTTATTAGGTACATATGTATTTCTTTGCTGTGTTGCCTACTCACAAGGTAGATTGATTTTGGGTGTCTCAAAGGCAAGAAATGCCTTGTGTCCTGCAATCGATAAAAATTAAGGTGGGATTTTTATACTAACACTCAACAAATCTTTTTTGGAGTCTATTGAGGGATACCCTTCCCTATAAATTCATGCCCGTCGTGTTTTGGTACAAAGCTTAAGCATGTTGGTGGTAGGTACAGTTATATTGGACTGGTCTGCAGTTTTACTTGCCATTGACATATCTTACTGTAGAGGGTAATAAAACCCAAAGGTTATGGACTGTCTCACTCAAAAGTTTTTGGATTCACCAATATCCATATGCTTATATATTTAGGATTGAATTCCTTACTGTAACTAATATGCACCAACAATCTACAGCAGAGTTGTCTGACTCCAGTTCACAAAGACCAGAACCTACACTAATTTGTATTCTTTCTCCAACAGATATCAGGAAATATAGTAAGGTATGTTTAATGGAGAGTCAGAAAATGAATATATGAAAAACCAGACCTGTATGTGGTGGTCCTGATTCGAACAGCCCTGATCTACAGGAATGGGGACTCTTCCTACTGTCACTCTGCAGTTATGTGGTCCCTAACCTTAAAAATAAAGTTTTTCATAGGTTAACATCAAAATGTTTTCCTGCTGGTTATATTTTGTACAGAGAGTTTTCACACAACTTATTTACGGGTGATGTGCTGCATTGCTTGTCCATGTGTTGGGACTGACATACATATACATGAAGCAACCCTATTTCATCTGTGTCACTATAATTCGGGAATCATCTGTGAATAAATGTATGCTTAGCCTTTACTAAACAATGCCCAATATTCAGCATAGGTCCTATCTTCCTTGGGTTTGTCTCTTTCTCAAGTTCTATGGATAGAAAGTATGTGGAACTGTGTGTGTTCCTTCTGCAATAAAACCTATGCTCCCCTCCTATTGTGTGTTACTTCCCCCACCTCCTAGATTGTAAGTTCTTCGGGGCAGGGTCCTCTCCTCCTGTGTCACTGTCATTTGCAACCCCTATTTTATGTACAGCGCTGCGTAATATGTTGGCGCTATACAAATCCTGTTTAATAATAATACCGGCCCTCTTGCCATCTTTTTCTAAATTATGGTGAGCTGCTCATGCTTAGCTCAGCGTATGATCTTCAGACGCATATGTTACATCATTCTGGCCTATCGCGGTGGCCGGAGATCAGAACCTGGAAGAAGACTGGGTAAAGATGGCGGTGCCTGCCATAGAACAAGGTTGTATGTTTTATTGTTAATGTTTACTTCTGCTTTAAGACTTTTGTTATCTGGTCTTGTTATTCACATTCATCATCTAGGAATCATTGTCAGGTGACCTCTATCCCTAACTAAATAATTGGGGAAAAGTACACAATAAAAGTACTTGAAGAATGATAACACTTTGAGACTGAATATAACATTTATTTATTTGCGGGTTTTTTTTTTTTTTGACGCCTACTCATCCTTACACATAGTAAAAGCTTCTTTCACCCTCTTTATACTAACCCACTCTTTAGTGACTGTTGCCTAGAAACGCTCGTTTTGGGGAGGAAGTGACGTCGTGACGAAACTGGAAGAAGCCGGAAAGGCCCGGATGTGAGTGCCGCCTGTGTGTCGCGACACCTCGTGACTGAAATATCGTGACTGGAGAGTTGTTTGGACTGCTTGCTGGTGGCTTGAGGAGGACGAGAGGTATTTGAGGGTTGCCGGGGTGTGGAATGGTACAGCGTTTTAGCTGAAACTGGAGTTTCTGGGCTATGAAACATGGAGGAGATACTAGCCGGGTATATTGAAGCTGCTGCTCGCAATATGGGCTCTTTGCCGAGGTGTCTGGGAAAGGTTTTGTCACCAGTGCTCACAGGACAGTGCTTGTCTATGGATAGAGTTATGTGGCAGGATTGCAGTGTGCAGCAGCTTCACTTTCCAGACTTTTCCATTCCATGTCCCATAGAAGAAGCAGGATTCCTGTCAGTGCTGCTGGATACATCCAATGCCGGCCCGTGCTGTCACTGACAGCCCTACAGGGCCCTGCTTCTATGGAGATGTATGGCCACAGAGATCACCTGGACTCTGTAAATCTCTATAAACCCACCTCATCAAAATACAAAAACAGTTTATACCCCAGGGGCCACACTGTGCCCCCAGCCATCAGTACCGGGAGCCTTGATGTAACATTCCTAGGCTTCCTCTAATACAATTTTGGCAGATTTCTATAGAATAGATTGTCATTTCCATTAGTAAGTCTTTGGTCTCTGACTATGGTCTGTAGCCTTACAAACACTTCTACCTTGTAATCCGACAAGCACTGATTTATCAAATACCTTGTGAGCAATTTGTTCTGGCAAAATCTTTAGGATCTGACACATTCTTGGGAGTTTTGGATGCCTGGTCTCTCATCATGTGTTGTCCTGTATTGCTGTATCAGCCAACTCAGAAATTTCACTTTACATAAAGGGGTGGACAACCCATTCATGTAAAGTAAAAAGCCTGTTTGATTGTTTGTTTTTTTTAAGTGGAGCACCTTTAAAAAAAATGGTGCAGCACTGCCTCCTTATCCTCGATCGTCCAGGAAAAAATTGCCGATCCTACGCATGCGCGGTGAGATCAGCATGCCTGCATCAGATGACATAGGAAGAAGAACCCAGGAAAAGGTGGCTGCGTGCCCGCTCGGAGGCAGATACCGGGACGACGCGGGACCCGATGGAAGACGCCTCTAAACAAATCGACTGCACTGCGGGATTTGACTTCCTCTTTAAAAAAGTGTGCAGGTTGGAGATTCTGCAAGAAGGTAAATATTTGAGGAATTGACATTAAAGCAGGGAAGTAATAAATCATGGCTGTCTGCACTGTGTGTAATGATAAAGGAGCAGGGATGATGCTGTTATATCAGCCCCGTTTATTATAAAGAATTGTCCAACCCAGAGAAGGGGACATGCTATTCTAATGGCTACAATATTTTATAGTCATAGACCAAAAGCTGACTTCACTAGCTCCTTGCTTGTTCCAAGTCAGTAGCCAAAGTTTTAGGATCAGCAAAACTGCCAGACAAAAAGGTTTTGCAGACGGGGGTCAGCAATGGCATCCATTTCCACAGGTTTCATTTGGTTCAGTGAATTACTGAAAAATAATTTTTGCAGATTAGATAAATTAGGGTGGAGAAATAATCATCTCAATCCATCATTTGGAATCAGATTCCCCAGATTTATGGCTTATTAACCCCCCTGGCGGTCTAATTAGGTCAGTAGTTTTAGGTCAAAAGCGGTACATTGTTTGCGTGGAAATTTGTTGTTTAATATTTTAGGCCTGTATTTCTTAGGAATAACTCCCGGGTATGGTATTAAGTTTGAAACAAAAATCATAAATTATAATATAATAATTATAAATAATATAATAATAAATTGAATTTAATAATTTTATGAAAAACTTTTTTAAATTTGTCTAAACAAGGGTACAATTATGGAATAAACTTTTGGATTTTTTTTTAACTTTATCACTGTGATCAATGTTTTAAAAGCAGATTACAATGTAATCTGCTGTTAAATTTCCCACCAGGCCACACCTCTCGAGCGTACCGACGCTTCACGCATCATATCGATCAAGCCGAGGATTTGATGCAGAAGCCAGACAGGGATCGCTGGAGGACGCCGCTGGATCGTGGGGAGCAGGTAGGATTGTTTTATACTACCCCAAGTGTGGCTCAGGTTTACCGATTTTAGTAAATGAAATGCACTCCTACTCGGGAATACAGCCAGTCCTCACCACATCCAGGTAAATAGCATTTTTAGATAGCGAGATCAGCAATGGTGACTTCAGTGTTTTTTCTCTGATGAGTCCCCTGAAAGTCATGTCAGTCTATTTAAGCTGAATAGGGAGATTTGGAGGGCACTGGAGGTTCTTTCACAAGAACTTTTGTTTCATGCTTCAAACAAGCAACTTTGCCTACTAACATTTTTTTTACTTTGACATTTTATAAAATAAAGTAATTTATGTTTTATGTTTACTTATAATATTTGAATATTTATTAAAGCTTGCAGTGCTACCCATGTCTACAGTTTAGATCATATGATCCATAAAACATAAGTGAATATTTGCCATGTTTTCACAGAGTTGGAAAGATGGCCAGGGGGCAACAGAAGATACAAGCCCAACAAAAGAATGCCAAGAAACAAGCTGAAAAGAAGAAACATGGATCAGATCAGAAGGCTGCAGCAAAGGCAGCTTTAGTCTTCACATGTCCTGTGTGCAGGGTAATGCAGTTTTATCCTTGTGGAAATTAATTGTATGCTTCGGTGCCTTGTGCTCATCCTCGTGGTATCTATAAATGATATACCATTACATCACAGTACACCATTTCTGTGGCTATGGGGACAGAGGGCTATTACTGAAGCTCTGATCTTCTGTCTTTTCTGCACTGAGGTAATAGATGGCTGATATATTGTTATCTATATATGTGACAGGCATCTCTTTTATGCCATCAGCCCTAGAGGAGGCATAGCATGTCTCTTCTGCAGTGTAGAACCTGTCTGCTCACAATTCCATTTTTATAGGTTTATTATTCATTCTGGTTTAACAATGGTAAGTTATCTAATGTCATAGAAAGCTTGATGCAGAATTAAATGTTCCATTGATTGTAAACGGTGGCAGCCTCTGTCAAAACCTTGTTCATTTTCTGAGAATTCTGTCAGCTGTAGTTAAGTGTAATTTAGAATGTGGAGCAAAGGCTTTTTGTTTTTTTGGCAGCTGGAATGAAGCTGGAAGCTGTTAGAATGAAACAGGGAATCATGGAGTGATTTCAGATAGGCCTATTTCTATCATCTCTTTTAAAATCTGTCTTCTTTCAAATTTAGACACAGATGCCAGACCCCAAAACATTCAAGCAGCACTTTGAAAGCAAACATCCCAAATCTCCACTTCCTCCAGAACTAGTTGACGTGCAGGCATAACCATTTGAAGGTCAGTAATGCATCTATATTTGTTTGTCAGTGATTTGTATTGCGTTTGGTAGATTGACTTCAATTGTATGAAATTTCTACTCTGTGTTTTCTGTTCGTTTGGAAAATGAAATTTTACCAACACAATTTTTTGTGCTTTTTTATTTTATCTAAGTAGGAAATGCTAATTGTGTTTTGCATTTGAAATATAAACTTCAATTAGTGACTTGTTTCTAAATCTGTGGCTTACGGAAGAAGTTCCACATCCCAGTCATATAAATACGTACAAATTCCCAAACATACCTGTAGGGACTTACTGGTACTCCAAAATATTTTTTCTGTATTGGTTTTTGAGTACCAGTGAATGTCCCTGCAGCTAAGTTTTGGAAGTTTAATAGATATTGTAAACTATCAAGTCCAGTGTCTAAAAACCTTTTCAATAGATTTATTACTTTTTTTCAAGGGCCATTTTATTACACAGCAGTGTGCAATAAATAGGGGCTGCAGATGACAAACCTGCAAACATAAAAAGTACAAACAATAACACAGGAAGAGAGGCGCCCTGCCCAACTGACCTTACAATCTACATTGTACTAAATCCTACACAGAAATGACATTCTGATATGGTCACATATTTTATGGATGTACAAATAAAATACCTGCCTTTATATGTGTGTTTGGTATATAGTATGGGTGTTTCGAATAAGCAAGAGTAGTGAGTAATTTTATTTATTTTTTTGTGCCTTGCAGATATGTCCTGTAACTGATGATTGCACTGAATGAAATGGTTTGGATGACATCTAGAGACATTTCTTCCAATCTGGGCACACAATACTTAATTTACATCAGAGATGAATGCTATACATTTTTGGACTTTGACTCTGCAGCAACTAATAATTGTTCATGACATTTATTTTCCCCATTTCCCATTTTTTTTCTATTGAGATGGAGAAATTGTCTCCTACCTTTTGGCTACGGTTCTATTTGTGAGCTGTAAGTGAAGATGACGTGACCACACGTTTCGTCCTTTTAAACATTATGAAAACATTTGTCTTGGAAACATTTCCTTTTCTTAGTGCTTTATCCCAAAGCGCCATAGTTTCTTACTACCAGTTTATTTTTTATGTTTCAATAGCAGGAAGATATTATGTTAAAGTTATTCACTTTACCAGCATTGCTTTGTTTACTGCATTCCACCTGAGATCACTTTGTCTACCCTGTGGTATTTTTTTTTTTGTCTATATATTTGTCTTATATTGTTTATCAATGAACCTTCAATCACTACTAAAAATGTGGCTGTTTTCCTTCAACAAGTGCCAAATCCTTGCACGTAGGCTTTTTTGCTAGCCCAAACAAAGAGGAAAACCACTTTATACAAAATGAAACCGCTTTTTGTCAACGTTTTACACAAGGATAGCCACCTTCCTTTTTTAAGATGCAGTTAGTATTTTGGTGCTTTTCTTCCCTTCTTTACATATCCTGTTGCTGTAAAAAAAATCTTTAAGCTGAGTATTGTTTCCTGACTTTTTGTGGAAGAAAGTCATTCTTTAATTTCTTGGCATTATTGTTGTTTTTAACCCATTTTTTTAAATTAAAGGCTTCCAGTGAGAACTATTTACAACCATAACTGGTAAACTGCAAGGTAATTTTAGGCCACAACTTGTTTGAGGAATCCAAAATGCATTGGCCCTATTTGCACTTGAAACTGCTTGGACATTTAGTGTAGTTCTTAGGTGTGTATGTGTATTCCTTTGATTTTTTTTTTTTCTCTTTTCCATGAAGCAAAATATTTGGACATTGTCATCTTTAGGATTAATAATGCGCAAAAAAGAGGTACAGGGCCTTAGTTTTTTGTGTTTACCAATGTTTAAGTTGTGGCTGCTTCCCCTTCCTTACTAGGATGGGTACTGAATCAACAGAAAATCTATCTGGAGAGATACAATATAATTGTTAGTTGCTTTTCTGTCATACTGAACTA
The DNA here is from genome assembly GCF_032062135.1 of Pyxicephalus adspersus. Lineage (NCBI taxonomy): Eukaryota > Metazoa > Chordata > Amphibia > Anura > Pyxicephalidae > Pyxicephalus > Pyxicephalus adspersus. Next base: position 99,406,452 of record NC_092858.1, on the reverse strand, counting down.
ATTGGTTATGTTTTTTTTGAGCCAGTGACCTGAAACTAGTATGCAGATAAACATTTTAGACTTTACTGCTATGCAGTGTTGTTGATGGGCAGTGGCTGAATCCAGGGACCTCCTAGCCCAGCATTAGGCATTTCCAAGAGGTCAGTAATGGTCGGTAATCTTTCCAGACAGGTTTCCATTAAACCAAACAATGATCTTGTTTGTTGTCAGCCCTCCCATCTTCAGAAACAGGGACAACATTTTGTTTATAAAAGCAAGCTTATTCATCTGTTCTGCTTCTTAGGACTAAACTCTCCTCTGGCAACATGTATTCCTTGGCAAATAACTCTTACCTATATACCTCGATGCCAAGGTCTTTATAGAAGCCAATAAGATGTGGGATTTTGGTAACATTTGGCCAATCTAAGTATAAAGGATTGTGGTTGTTTTCGTCTTATAACCAATTCCTAAATTTTAAACATCAGGGTAACACTGCTAAAATGTAACTGACCTGCTGAAAATAAAGGAAAATTTAAGTCTAAAATGCGGGGACTGCTACTTTAGTTTCCCCAATGTCTTCAGTATTTTAGGAGTTTGCATACCCTGCAGTTTCCTGTGTACTTATATGTTAATATGGTATTTTGTGTAACAATAAAATTATTTCATTAGTTTAGTTTCATTTGTTTTTATGGTATAACTTTATTAGTGCTTACATAATATTGTTTTACATGAATGTTGTCAAGCCAAACATCTTTTGTATCAATCGTTTTTATTGAGTTTTCAAACATAAACAGCAACAATTACAAAAACAAGCATGTACAGTACACATACATATGCATAATGAGAACAATCCAGAGGAGTACATCGGAAAACCGTTAGTCAGCATCACACGTACAAATTTGTAACTGTGAGGGAACCTGCCCTCAGTAACTTGTGAACTGCCTGTAAACCTCATTATAATCCCAATAAACAAACGTACGTGGTATATACTTGGTGTACTACTAACTGTGAAAACATTATAACCTTTGGTAATAACATCCTAATAACAAGGGGGGAGAGGGGAAAGGAATAACAAACAAGACTAAACTAACGGTTCGGTCCGGGACACAGGGACGGGGGAGATGATATATCACCTAAGGCCTTTAACTCGGCCAGTGAGAGCCTCGTTTTATATCTATAAATCTATGTCTGAATTTGAGGGGACTCTGAACCAGTCCCATGGTGCCCAGGTTAATTTGAACTGCTTATGTCAGCCATCGTCTTCTGCAACCATCAATTCCATATGTCAGATTTTCTCTAGCTTAGACACCCAGTCTTTCATGAAAGGGGCTGACATTTGTTTCCAGAGTCTCGGAATGAGGGCCCTAGCGGCTGTGAGGAAATGACGAAGCACCCCTTTCTTTGGTGGTTGTGATTAACCTGGGAAAAATAGACAGTAGGGTCACCTTGGGAAAATTAGGGACGTCAGACCCTATACAAACCATAAATGGATTACTGTTTCCCAAAAACTAAAAATCACTCGGCATTCCCACCAGATATGGATCATTGAACCCCTTTGGGAAAGGCAGCACTAGCATCTATCAGACATAGTGGGAGAGGTGCAAGTCCACAGGTCAATAATACTATCTGGACAGTATCCTAAACTTGGTCTCCTATGCTTTGCATGTCAGGGGAAGTTTATGAGTGAGGGTGACAGGTTTCTCCCAGTCATCCAACCATATGGAATTATATAGCAGTGATATAACATGGCACGGCTTAGCATCCAAGCTAAGTAAAGGAAGACTGTAATTGCCTATCTATTAGTCACGATAACATCCTATCCTGAGTAGGTATAGTAAGGGATGATGGAAAGGGGGGCTTGTCTATTGTGTAATAAAGCCCCTAGTTGGCGGTCATCAGATGCCTTCCAGGCCAAAAACTATGATTTGCCCATTGCCGGAGGAAAAGCCGGATTATCGAATATTGTTGTAGGACCAGGGCATGTAGAAAGTTTTCCCATTTGAATATGTCCCATATATGTAGAAGGTCAAAGGTAAGGCTGGGTATAGGGGTGTTTGTTCATAGAAGGGAGCGGTCCACCCAAGGTATGGACCTGAGATCAATGAAACCATCTACCAGGCGCACCAAGATAGAAGCCCGGTAGTAAAATACAATATCTGTAGCCCCCACTCAACCTTTGTTCTTGGGTCTTGGTAATGTACGAAATGCTATGCAAGGGCGTTTCCCTTTCCGTATAAAGATCTTAAACAGCCGTTGTATCTTATGAAGAAGTGTGGCAGTGTTTGAAACGCATAGAGCAATCTGGGCAAGATATCTATTTTTAGGGTAATAATACGTGCAAACCATGACGGGTACAGAATTATACTTCTGAACATCCGACTGGAGCTTACTATACAGAAGGCATAATTGAATGCAAAAAATTTGTGGGGGTCAAAGGTAATTAGTATTCCCAAATACTTAATGGCAGCATTGCAAATTCTGGCAATGTGTTAGAACTGATGGGGGCTGCATCCAGTGAAACATTAAGGATTTCAAATTTGGATTAGTTTACTTTAAAATTACTGTATAAGCAGAACTTTTCAAATTCCTTTAATTATGGAGGGAGGTTATATAAAGTAACAGGTCATCTACATACATTGAGAGTTTAAACTGGGAGTTTCCTCAGATATCCGGGTTTCGGCGTAAGGCCACAGCAAGGTGTTCCATGAGCAGTGCATATAGAAGGGGTTATGGGGCATCCTTGTCTAGTGCAATTCAAAATTTGGAATGAGTCCAATCATACCCATAGGGGTCCTTGTAGCTTTACATATTGGGTCAGCATGATGGTTTTATTGATAATATCCCTGGCCTCTCTCCCATGTATGAACCCAGCCTGATCCTTATGGATTAAGGAAGGCATGTACCGCGAGAGCCTATTGGCTGTCAATTTAGAGAAAATTTTCATGTCTACATAATACTAGGGAAATAGGCCTGTAGTTTGAGCACATGGTGGTCCTTTCCCGGTTTTGGCAGGATGGTAACGTGAGCATCTAGACTTTGTGGCAGTAAGGGTGTGTCAGTGGAAACAGAGGAGAACACTCTGATTAAGAAGGGGACAAATTTGGGAGCATGAAGTTTATAAAACCACGGTGTGAACAGATCTGGACCCGGACTTTTGCCTGCCAAGCCTCCGAGACCTCTTCCTCCGTGAATGGGGATTCCAGTTGGTTAACTACTTCTGTGTATAATTCTGGTAGGGCTCTCTTCTATATACTGTTGAAGGGAGGGAGGGGCAACCTGATTGGGATGGATTTGATAAAGATCTGAGTAAAACCTGTGGAAAGACTGCAGGATATCCCTAGGGATGTAGGACATTTTTACCTTTGTTGTGTGTATGGAGGGAACATATGTAGCCGATATTCGTTTAGCCCTCTTGCTAACAGTTTCCCACATTTGTCGCCAAAGTGATAGATTAGTTTGCGAAAGCAGTCCCAGTGGTGTTGATGTGCTAGGTCATAAAGTTCAAGGAGGCGGGTTCTAGCAACGGTCAGCTCCAAAAATGTTTCAGGAGACATAGTTTGTTTATGTAAATGTTCCAAGGACCTTATCTTATCATTTACGGATTTTATCTCTTGTGCTTTAATCTAGCCCCTTATGTATTAAAATTCCCTGAATAACCGCTTTCATAGCCTACCATTGTATGGGTAGTGAGGTAGGGTCAGAAGAGTGGTCCCTGATAAAATTGGTATTTATGTCTAGAACTGTCGTTGCATGGATTCGTCTTTAAATAGAGAATCGTTGCACTTCCATGTCCATGTCTTAGGGCCTGCCTGTGGGATATGAAGAGTCACTGTGGAGTGGAATGATCGGACCAGGGGCAGGAATCTATGGAGGCAGTAGGATGCCAGTCCAATATGGGGTGACTCACCAATACATAGTCAATGTGGGAGTACATGCGGTGTGGATTGGAGTAGAAAGTGTAGTCCTTGGCTGTCCGATGTAAAGTGCGCCAGGCATCTATTAAACTAACTAACGTGTAAGGAATTTAACTTCGAATAGGGAATAGGTGTTTTCCCAGAGGAGGTATCTATGCGAGGATCAAGGGCAAAATTAGGATCTCCAGCAACCACCACTGTACCCGCTGCAAATCCCTTCAGAATATTCAAATACTGAGTGGAAGCTACCGATGGTTGATGGTTTGGTGCATAGAGGGAAGCTATTGTGAATTTCTTGTCCCAAATGGAGGCTTTATTAAACAGGTATCTGCCCTGAGGATCAGTTAAGGTGTTTAGTATCTGAACTGGTATTTTGATTTGGAATGTTACTGAGACTTCCTTCGTTTTGAACTCTGTGAGTGGGGGCTGTGGAACCAGGAGGTGTAATAACGATTACAGAAGGAAGGGATCTTGTTAGTCTGCAAATGAGTCTCTTGGAGAATCAAAATTTGTACTTTCACCTTATGCTGAGCATAAAGGAGCTGTGAGCGCTTATTGTGGCTAGTAATACCCTTGACAATAGGGGTGCGAATTTTCAAAGGTTGGTCCTGTTGTGTTTGTGAAGACATTAAGTAGGGGGGTGATGTGGGGATGGGTACACCTACAACCCCGCACCAGTAGGGGGTTGGGGAAGGTAGAGGAGATAGGGTGAGGGGTAGAATACGGTCAAGGGGTCCCCAGACAGGGGAAAGGGGCCAAGTAAAAATCTAAAGTGGGGTCAAAAATAATCCCTCACTTCCGTCTGTCTAAGACAGAAGGCCTATGTGGGGAAGGTGTCAGCGTATAGCGGGAATAAACCAACCCCGCCCGGAGGAGACCCGTAGATGTACATCTAGGGGTTCTACCCCTGGAATGAATAACACTTTAAATAAAAAAAATATCAACATTATATAAACACTATATTGAGCTGGGGGAACAACCAGTTAAGAGTTTAAAGCCAACCGTCCCATTGAAAAACATAGCAGAGCCTATGGGGCTGTATGGTGGGTGGAGTCAAAACCTGGCTCAGAAAACAAAAGGATAAAATGGACTATAAGTTTGACCCCGACCCCTAATATAGCATGGCCGATAACACATTTGAACTTCCACTCGAGAGGGATGCTTGACCTGGTATTTCCCACTGATGCCTCAGACCTGCTTTTACCCAGAAAATCCGGGTGACACATGTGATGTGTAAAATTGTTAAACGGGGGAATCGGGGGGAAACACTGCCAGAATATAAAAAATTAGAAAGTATCACAACATCAGTTAAGTATAGCTACCCGGTGTATGACGTTCAAATGAGGAGGGCCAAACCAGGGAAACGAGAACAATACAGAATATGTCTGTCAAAGATGTATCTGCTTTATGACGTTTCGCTGCAGTTATTATCCAATAGGGAGAAGGAAAAAAAACAATGAGTTCCCAATGACTGCCTCCACAGGACAATGCAATTCTTATGTAGGAGGAGCCTGCAAAAAGAAACTGCTAAAATACTTGGGACAACTAAAAAAAATGGTAAAATCCCATACACTGTGCGTAGGAGCTCACAGTAGGATTGCAAGATCCTTCTTGAATATTTGGAATAAAAGAAAAACAAGGGGGGGAGAAAAACAGCTATATTTCATAAGCAGGTGGTGGTTCAGGAGCTGTATCCTACATACATACATACATATGTCTCGGTGGAGTGCCACCCGGTGTTGAGACCCAGGGGTTGAACCTGAGGGTTGCTTGCAGATGTAGGGTTAACCAGAAGAGAACTCTGCTGTAGGTGGGTGGTCTCGATGGCGAGGGGATTACAATTCAGTATGGGCTTTGTTGAAGGGCAGTCCGGTAAAGTAATAGGTGGAAGATGTAGATCCTGAAGAAGTTGAGGAAGATCCGCTGCAGAGTGGAAAATGTGGTTTCTGCTGTCACTTCGCATGATCAGATGGAACGGATAGCCCCACCGATACGGTAAGTTCCTTTCTTTTAGCACATTAGGTAATGGCTTAAATGCCCTTCGAAGATCCAGGGTAAATTTAGATAAATCCCACTAAAGATGAAGGTGTGCGCCTGCGTATACAATGGATTCCACCTCTCTAGCTTTCTGCATGGTGTCTTTCTTGGTTCTGTAAAAATGCACCCTGCAGATGACATCCTTCGGTCGTTGATGGTCTTTACTTCGTGGCCCGAGGGGTCTGTGTACACGGTCAGTTTCCAGATCCATGTCTGGGGGCATCCCTAGGAGTGAAGCAAATATGGAACGAACCGGGTGGCAATCTCTGCTTTTGGTACTGACTCTGGAAAGCCCCTGATGCGAATATTGTTACGATTGTCGGTGTCATCGTGGAACAGGAAGAGCGTATTAGGTTGAGCATCATGGCGTTCCAGGATCGCACTGTGGGATGACACTTAAGTGGATAATTTGCCTCTAGTTTACCAATACTAGATTCTAGATCATGCCTAGTAGGTAGTTCTCTAAGATGTGCCTTCCAGTCCCAGCTGTCCTCACTGTCTGATGGGGATGCCCTGGAGATTTATCCATGCTGCAAGGGATGTAAGGGCTCCTCAGAGGCAGGGGATGTAATGGCTGCCTCAGGTCTCCTGTCACCCTGGTGCTTCTCTCTTCAGGAAAAACCCAGAGAAACATGTCCACTGCTGCTTAGCACCTGGTGTCCTAAATAAGCCTGTGGACCTTGGAAGAACCTGGGACCCGGAATGGGGTATTTGCCGCACACTACTCACTACACAGAGTGTAAGTAAAACCATCAGGGAAAACTAGAGGTTCTCTGCAAACATATTTCTGCTGGTCTCACTTTCAGTAGCAGTCCCACATATCGCCTACTAACACAGATGCCCTCTTTGTCCCTGTGTTACAAAAAGCTGCTAAAGGAAAGCATTTTATTTCTCTGTTGCTGCTCGAGTGTTCTTCTCCCTTCCTGTACAGAACACATTGTCAGCAGGACAGGAACAAAGAGTAAATCTCTTTTAAAAAGCAGTAAATAGAAAAACAAAAGGTTTGGCAAGGCACACACTTTTAGTACCTCTTTTACAGTTTTAGATAAAGATAAATCTACATCAAAACAAGTCATTTTAAAGCTAAAATCTGGGATAAGCAAATTCCGAAGTGATTTGAGATTCATCACTTACATTTGTTGTTTCCTGCAGTTTTCTCTAACTTTTTACACAATTCCCAAACCCAAAGGTGGTATCAGACCCATTTTGGACCACATTATTTGAGTTTAAATATTGTGCTTGGAATCTACCAGTCTATGACCACATGCCTTCACCAGGCAGAATTTCTGGTTTCTGTGGACTGCAAGGACAATGTACAATTTGTCCAATTTCACTCCAGACTCCTACAATGCAACATTTAGTCATTGCAGAACAAGTTAGTCCTATTCCTAGACAGGCCAACTCAGTATGGACTGGATTTTTTGTGGCTTGTAAACTAGCTTTAGAATCAAAAATTTTTCATGTCTTTCAGATGCCAGGTTTAGGACTGATGCCAGCCTCAAACTGTTGATGCAGGGAACTTGGTCACCAAAGGAATGTTGTATTCTATTCATCCTTTTTTTAAGTATGACTGGTCTTGCTATATCTGCAATATTGGACCATTCTTCTCAAGGGGCGTTCCTTCTGAATTTAGCCAGACAACATGGCAGTGGCATAAGTTGAACTATCAAAGGTCTGTTGTGGCATTTCATCCTGCTGGGGAAGATTTTGTGTTTCTGCTTTGTACTTCTGAGTACATTCCAGATGAAGACAAATAGCAGGAAGACTTCCTTTACTGACAGTGCTTGGATCCAGGGTAATGATCTCTCTGGTCTCTAGGTACGGTGGTAGAAGCAATAATTCTCTGGTTGCTTTATGGAATCAGTACATCCCAATTCCTGGGCCTTAAATGTCTCCTTAAATGTTCTTCCTTGTGTTCTTTGCAGGATCAAGATAAAGGGAATTTTGGTAATCCAATTTGCTCTGGACTGACCTAGGTGGATGTAGCATGCTGATCTTGTGTTTGTTCCTCTGTCTCCATGTGACGCATGTCTATATCTCTCCAAAACCGCTTATTAATGCAGTAATATGCATATTAAACTATATCTATGCCCAGCCAATTTACATATTGTTAGAAAGCAGTAAAAAGCTTCCAAACAAGCCCTCAACTACCTCGAAAGTTACTTGTACTCAATACTCAAAGAATGTTACATTTTTAAGTTTTACAGGAATACATAGGTGTAAAACTGGCCCTTTTTTTAATTGTTTTAAAAGTGTTATGTGTGTGGATAACTGTAAGGGCCAGCTAGTGTTTTCAGAAGGTCAGCAACGACAGTCCTCATATTTTTTTAATGCCAGGTTTACTTTGATTAAGTAGGTTATATAGTCATCCAATCAGCTTCTAGCCCAGGGGTGTCTGATCTGCTCAGAAGTGACTTTGTGACTTGATGATACACTTTCACCAGTGAAGCTGGGTGACCCAGCAAACCTGGAATGGATTTCTTAAGTCATTCGCTATTTGTTGGCAAATGTTTTCAATCCCTGACCAGATCTATTCCAAGTTTGCTGTATCATCCAGCTTCACTGGTAAAAGTGTATCCTCTCCAGCCTTTGGGAGTTTTAATAAATCAGGGCCAATGACTATGTAAAAGGCAAAATTACCCTCTCTATATCCTTTCTGCAGAATTGGAGGGTCCATTTGGTTGGTTGATTGTCCATGTCACTGCCTGGTTCCATGAGCATGTTTTATAGTTCCAATAGTCCAAATAGGTCCTGAACACCCCACCAGTGTGGTGACATCACACTTTTGGGGGTAACAAAATGAGTGAATGGAAAGTCCAAACTGCAGAGCTGGGCTACCAATTTTATAAATGAAAGATGCATGAGCCAGGAGGAATTTTTTTTAAACTATTTTATTTTTTTTATTACCCTTATTTATTTATAAATACTACTGGACAAGATTTTTTTTTTGCTTTGGGGTTATTTTGTTTGTTTTATATTATTATTTATTGTTTTGTGCTGACCTCTAGCCCTAAGGCTGGACATTCATATACAGCGATTTGGGACATTCATAAATGTGTGGATTAGTATCTTGCTAACTTCTCTAACATAAAAGCAGGAACAGCAAATGAACTGGGACTGTATACCCAGCCAGGATGCTATCTGCGTGGAGTTTGCAGGTTCTACCCGTGTCTCGGTGGGTTTCCCCTGGTTTCCTCCTACATCCCGAAAACATGCAGTTAGGTTAATTGGCTTCCCCCTAAATTGACCTTGGACTACATTGATGACTAATGACTATGGTAAGGACATTAGATTGTGAGCTCCTTTGAGGGTCAGTTAGTGACATGACTTTGGACTTTGTACAGCGCTGCATAATATGATGGCGCTATATAAATACTGTGTAATAATAATGTGTAATTATACTGCATGAAGTTTAATGATATAGACTCTATACATTCTGAGCAATGAGCCAGCATGTCAAAAGTCCCATGGCAAAACCGCTGTACTGTACAGTGTATCTGAAAGCAAACTGAATGTGCCCAACACAAACCCTTATTCATATTTTAGGAGTAAGAAACCAAATTATGTGGAGTTCCTGGAAAGTTTAAAACCTATCTCTGGCAAAAGTTGACCCCTTCCCACTCTTCAGGTATAGAGAAATGCTGACTGAGCGTTGCAGATGCACCATAACTGCCCTGTTCCCTCTGTCCCCTTGAGTTGATACCACTGCTGCTGTCTTTTCTTCTAAATCCCTATGGGCACCCCTCCTAGGTAGGCAATAGGAAGTGCTCACATCACACAGATTGCGAATTAGAAACCTTAAAAAGAACCCCGCTTGTTGTAAACAAAGGAAGAGGGAAGACTTGGGACTGCAACAGCAGGTGACTGCAGCTAAAAGAGACTTTATCAACATGAATATGAATTTATTTTCAGTGTGTACTTTTCAACTGGGTAAAAAGACTATCATGTCTCTGCTGATAAAATATTAGATCTGGTGTATATATTTATTTGTAATAAATTCAGCACAATATATTTACAAAACAAAAATGATCTAGCATACAGTATAGTAAAAAAACCCTTTAGGTTGTCCATACCCATACCATATTAAATCATAAAACATAAAGAAACATGCTAACAATAATAGATTCAAAAATCTACTGAAGACATTAGCTGTGATAGATTTCATCCATTTTTTCCCACTCAGTTGCGGCTGGTTGAAGGGGACCAAATCCTATACAGGGTCGATGTGGTTCCTTTTCACCAGCTACAGCCAAGCAGTACATAAAGCTCCTCTATTGACTACATTGCAGTTATTATGTTTCCATTTTGGAACATTACTTGCTGTAAGTATCGAGTCAAAACCTAATTTGTAGCATTTTTTATTCTGTATATTTATCATACATCTAGTTAGCAAAATGAATTACCTACACGTTTTATATTTGAAAACTCCTATCCATCCATTTGCTGCTATTAAAGCACTTGAAGAGCGATTAGAGAATATTATATAAAGACAAAAAAAAATCATAATCATTACAATTTTGCCAGGATTCCATTAAATGTCATAAAGTTATCCTATAGTGTATTTTTGTGCATAGTCAGCCTGGTTTATTTAAAGATCCGAGTGAACCCTAAAATAACTTCTTATTAGATCTACATAGATTAGATTTACTATCTTACCCAAAAGCTTAGCAAACTGATTACAGTTGGCATGAAATACTGGGGGAAACAATTTAAGTTTTGGTGTATTAGGTTTCTCTCTCAGTACTGTTATGTATATCAGCACCTGGAGTCTTGCTTAATGCTTCAATTCTTAAATTGGTTTGGGATTACTAAGTAAAATATCTTAATAATTTCTGTTTAATTTAGCTTGTGTTACTTCCTCTGAAAATTCCCCTGTGAATTAGTGACATTCCAGTGCTAATTTAAATTTTAATTGTCAAGATTCTCAAGCATCAGGTTAAAAAGTATTTTTTACAAAAAATTTTACAAGATGCTTCATTGTATGAAAAGATCTCCATCGGACAGAGAATGAAATACCCACTGGCTCCTATTCTAAGTTGATATGTCTGTGCCTTAAGGTGACAAAATTAAGCTGAACTCCTGCTATATTTATTAATTCTAGCCTGAGATGGGTTTTTAGGTTGTTGTTGAATGTGTTCCCAAAGGGAAGTGTAACTCTTTCACACTCCACTAAAAAGATGGTGTTGGGCACATATACAGTGCACTTGTCCCCCATATGAGAAAGTATATAGAAATAAGCCACATTAACCCATTCTTGTATAAGTATTTTATCACAACAACTGTAGACCAGTAGGTTGGGGAAGAGTTGGTTCTCAGAGACTATTTTTAATGGTGACAAAGATAAGACAGTTCTGCCTGTAACACTATCTGCCGTGTTAACAACCAAACAAGTTAAGATCTGAGCAGAGAAGCATGTACCATTCTTCCAGATTTATGCTACAAACAAATTAGTTCAAAGCAGATGTAATGTATTTCTGTGAGAATAAGAAGAAAGTCTCCTTTCATCCTGGTACATTGGGTTCAATAGCTAGTTTGTTGTTTAAAGCACACAAAAGCCGCTCGTTGTGTAAACTTTATTTACAAGCAGTACATCCAAAAACAAACAGCCAACCCAGATTGTTTACTGTACATAGTAATGAACATTGAGTTTTGTTCACACTTTAAATTCTTTTTTGGAGAGAATGCAAGAAGGCCTAGGACGGCAAATACACTATCCCTACTTTGAGGATCAGAGGTAGATCTCTGATGTTCTGGGGGTGGGCAAGCTACAGCAGCACAATGAAATTAGTGAAAACAAATAGTACAACGAATGTAGCACGGTACCAGAAAAACAATAAGGAGGACAACTTACTGCGTGAAAGCTGTGCACATGGATCTTCCATTATAACAATGATCTAAAACATAAGGCCAAGTCAGCCCTTCAGTAGCTACAGTAAACAAAGAATTGAATGTCCTGGAGTGACAATCACAGTTTTCTACATTAGTATGATTAAACCACTATGGGGGTATGTGCAGTTGAAAGACAATCCAAGAATTTACGAGCCCTGGAGGGTTTTTTGCCAAGAAAAACAGGCAGCTTTACCACCTCATCCATACCTATCACAAAAGACTGTATGTCATCATTGATGGTAAAGAGGGAAATACACAGTATTATTTTATACAGGGTTCATCATTATTTGTATTATTACTATGCTTTAATTTATTGGTTGTCCTCTTCTGTGATGCCTTATAGTTTAATGAAATGTTTTTCCTGTTCACATGTTTTTTTAAAGAATAGCACACATCTTACAAATTCTGCCAGGGTATGTCAACTTATGAGCACAACTATATGTGCATTACTTCTAAATGCATGCTTTTACCAGTTGAGTTAAGCCTATGTGAGAGTACTTACATATTCTGATTAAGAAAACTCTTTAAACAAGCCCTCAATCACTGTGTACTTATAATCTTGAAACCCAACTTTACAGTTTTAGTTTTTAATGTAAACTTATTAATTCACAAAGATTTTTAAAGATCACCACAGATAGAGAGGTAAGGGGTGGCTTGTTTCAAAGTGACCCAATGGGCTCACCTGCATACTGAGTTTATCTTATGAGTACCTGTGTATTCCAGAGTTCAGGAATATTTCTTAGCCGCTCTGTCCGCTCCTCCAATGACCTACTAATGACTTCCTCACTCATAACCTCATCACACGCACGGACACAAGACTTCTCTAGAGCTGCCCCGACTCTCTGGAATGGTCTTCCTCGTCCTATTCGGCTTGCTCCTACTTTCTGCTCATTTAAAAGAGCGCTCAAAACCCATTTTTTCAAACTTGCCTACCCGTCTTCTTCTGTTTTTTGAAACCACCACTACTTCCCACCACTACATATCCCCCTCCTATTGTGTGTAATTTCCCCCACTTACTAGATTGTAAGCTCTTCGGGGCAGGGTTCTCTCCTCCTGTATCACTGTCTGTATTAGTCTGTCATTTGCAATCCCTATTTAATGTACAGCGCTGCGTAATATGTTGGCGCTATATAAATCCTGTTTAATAATAATAATAATTCCAAGTAAATAGGAAGAGAAAGGAGATATGTTCAGGAAATGTTTACTTAATAGAACACCCACATTTTGTGCATATGCAGCTGCTTGAAAGATATCAAACATGCAAACAGACACCTAGATATTTTTTCAGTGTGAGTATCTAGGATTACTGGCGAAAAAAGAAAGAAAGGTGGGAAAAAAAAGGTTCTCTTTAAATACAAGGATAAAGTAAAAGTAGGGTTTTTGTGCATAGCAACCAGTCATATGTTGCCTTAAATTCAAGTTGATACACTTGATAATCTGACTGTATAAAATGCTAAATGTACCAAACTTGGTTTGGTAGTAGACTTTTCCCTTGGCCATTCTGGCTTTAAAGTTAATCTAAAGTAGATGGTAACTCAAGCATATATTCTATGCAGCATACACACTCATTGGAATATGGTTTTGTTAAAATTTTTGAAGAAGACACATTACCTCTAATACATTTCCCGGTACTGTTCTTTTAAGTCTATGGGCTGTGAGAAACAGTAACATGAAAGTCTTCCAGGCCGACAAGGCCAAAAGACTATGAACACAGGCTGATGACATCACTAATAAATTAAGAAAAGTGTTCATAAAAAACAAATCTTATCCTTGCACCAATGTTTTTTCCAATCAGATGGCTGACATTCACTGGAATGTATTAAGAAGTTGTTTTAGGCATGATAAAGCTGAAATGCTACCTTTAGGTTACATACTTCTTAACATTCCATAGCCACGAGATCCAATATGGGCATATAAAGAAGTATGTTTCCCAAAGGTGTAAATAATGTGTAGTCCACAAACTTGTAGCCCCAGTCGTTAAAAATTTCCTGCAAAGAGACAAACCAACTTCAGTTAGCAATGATATTTCTTTTATAAGATTTAAAAAATTGTACAATAGAAATGGTTTAAAAGAAATTCCTTTTTATAGAGATTTAGTTTTAGGATCTGCAGTCCTAATCTGTCCAAAATACAAACTTTAAACACAACTTAAATATCTGTATGCAAATGCTCTGAAGTTAAAAATTGCGCATGCATAATCTGTATTTTTTTTTATGTTATTTTTTTGCTTTATCCATATACCATATTATCCATATGCCATCTTGTCTAACTAACTGCTGGCATGAGTAAAAAGAAAAAAAATGCTAAAACCCATTTGTATTTACCTAAAGCTCCAGTCTGGCCATTTGTCTTCCTTTGTTTACTTCTGGGGGGTTCTTTCCTCAGGTGTACAGATCTATGCATGTCTGATGTGAACTCTTACTATTCCTTTTCTGAATGGACCAGAGGATCACATCACCAAGAGGGGACCAGCAGGAACTGGCCAGTGCAGATGCTGCTGCAGCTTTGGATCAGCTGGAATTTAGCCTTACTCTCAGTTCACATTTCCTGCAGGAGTGTGAAGACACACACACACACTCACACAACTGTGAGTCAAGTGACTTGCAGATCCTCTTCTCCTCCTATGTCATTGTTTGTACTAGTCTGTTTTACAGGATTATGATCTGTAACCCCTATTGACTGTACAAATGCTGTGTAATATGTTGGTGCTTTGCTATCTAACAGAACCTACTGTAAGATCCAAGGAAAGCCATTTGTCTGAATGAATCATCTGTCAGAGATTGATCATACATCACTTGAAGTGGATTAACTATGTTTGCTGTGGTCATATGACAGCAATACATGAATTGTTTCAAGTAACTGTGCAAAAAAAGGCATTTGTAAGTATTAAAAGTGTTTAATGCCACCAAGTTTCTGTGGTTTAGCATTACTTTATTGTTGGCATTCAGAAAGGTATCCCAAATATAGATGGCTTTCTCCTGCACAGGGGCAAGCTCTGCATCTGCCCCCTCTCGCTCCAGGTCAGAGCAAGATATGCCATAGATTTTCCTGGCAACAGTCATATGTGAACAATGAACTAAGCATATACTCCATGCAGGAGCTGTTACTTACTGTTTCTTCAGAAAGTTTTTATCTTATATTTCATTCATTTACAATTGACTTTTTGCCAGCTCTGAACTGGAGTTATTGACAGGCCATGTTATTACACACGAGGGAAGGGACAAGTTCAACAATTTTCATTGTGCGAATTAAGAAGCTGAAAGTGAGATTATCTAATGAATGGGAGCACTGAGAGACAGCAATAAGCTATGTATACTATCATAGTGCAGAGGAGAAAATACACATTACTACTTAAAAAAGGACATCCTGAGTTCAGGTATACTTTAAGATGTTGTTGCATATGTAAGTTCATATAAAAAGATCTGAACATTAGATGTCTTTCTGAAATTAAAGCCCATCTCTGGGTAGATATTGCTCCTATGTGTTACCCTAAAAAGGTATGACATTGCCTTTTATTGCTCCTGAAAAATAGCAGAACTTTTTTGAAGGTGCCTAAGCCTACAGTCTATTAACTATAAATATATGCAGCATGAGGTCTAAAGATCTGCTGACCCTAATGGGTAATCGCAAAATTTAGAGAGATTTTGAGTAATCTGCATTACATATATCTCCTTGTTAAATGTATTGTCTGTGTACCAGTGCTTTAGGCACCTCTCCTATTGTTTCCCAAATATTCTCCCATCCAATATTAGATCCTAATTATCAGAAGGCAGCTCTGACCCAGAGGAAAAAAGCCCATTTCTCTAATAAGATGGTCACCCTTGTGGAAACTCAGCTCAGAACAAAGCATGGTAAACCAGTAATAGAGAAAAGATTAGCTGCAAGCAGACAACAGGCAATGTTGTAACTGGTCCTTTGCCCTTTGCCTGCATTTTCATAACAAGAGTTTAGATCTTTTTTAAGGAGGCATTTAAAGCATATTTCTCCTTAAAAAAAGTTATTTTTAACAAGCACAGTCTGACTCTCTTAATGTCCCAGTGACTGCTGATTATTGCCTTTAGAGGCCAATGTTTATTTAGGACCTTAAGGTAAATGTCTACTTAAAGAGCAACAGGCAAATCTCTTTTTAACAAAGTAAAACATTGTTAAATTTGTATACCTGTTGTTGCTTAGGTCCACTTCTGTAGGTCTATGAAATGTAATGCTTAGACAGCCATATAGTCACAACCTGCTAATGGTGAAACAAAGGTTGTCTTTTGCAACACACTTCATTTAGAATACATGCAGGATAACAAAAGTAGTCACACAATAAATGTTCAGGGTTATATTACTGGCATTTTCATTCCAAGTAAACCTAAAGTAAGAATCGGGCTAACAAAAGGTCTAGTAAACACTCTATATTTCCCCCTTTTAGTAATCTATATAATGGGATACAGGCTGTAAACTGTCTTCAACTGTAAGAGTGCAAAGGAAAATCAGAATATTTTAATCCATTTTACATGGCCCACAGTGATCCTGGGTGGGGAGCAATATGGGTTCCCTGTATTTATTAGCACCTTCGTCATGTGTTCTTTTGTTTATAAAAAGGAACAAAAAAGTTACAATAGTATGAAAGTATGAAATTGTAGTTGGAGCATTGCATCACACATATTGCACAAATGTTTTTTAAAAGCATTGAATTTTTCTTTGTGATGCATTAAATATGGAGAAAGTAACTAGTGTAAATTTTGTTACGGAGTGGATGGATCCTTCCTTAAAAGGCCAGGCACTGGGGTATGGAGTGCAAGCATTGCTGTAACTCTAGGCCTAGTATGGCCCCTCCTACACATCACACTTGTGCAGCTTTCATACAAGACAGCTGGGTCAGTGACTTTATCACATATGCCATACAAATACCAAACATAGTTAACTAATGAAAGGTCTGCCAGAGATAAGACTTTTTTCCTTTCCCTTAAAAGTGTTGAATTTTATCTAGGCCTATGTATTAAACAACAGCATTCTGCTTTTCTAAATATTTATTCTATATACTTAATGCACAGAGGATGCTAGGCTTTAAACTTTTTAATTCATTTGATGCATTTATATGGAAATTTGTATTGATCGTCAGGAAAACTTAAACTCCCATCTATCATACTTTCTACAGGTGGCCAACTACTATATATGCATTGATTATTTAAAGCAACACAGAGATTTTGAATGAGTGAATTTAGTGCATTTAAACAAATATTTACTGATGCCTATGTACCTGTTTGTTTTTTTTAGATATAATGCAGATAAAACAATATTTTGATTTACAGTATAAATTGGGTATCCCTAAACCACCTATATAAGCTTTGAACACAAGTAGCACATAGTCACATACCTCCTGATGAAAATGTTCCTCATTGCAGGTATCCAAAGCAAAGCCAAGTTACAAGTGTCCTCTCTTGTACCCAAAGTATCTGCTGGTGTCTGTCTCACCCCTTCACCTCCCCCTAGCCTCCTATCTCCTCCTCTGTCGCTCTCCTCCCTGCTATTTTTGGCAGCTCCCCTGAGCTCCTCCTGGCTATTAATATTAGAAGTGAGAAATTCATCTGCTCTCTGCTATATAAGGTAAAGGAAGATGCTATAGAGAAAGATCCATGTGTGCAAGATGCCAGGAGCCACAAAGCTGGCACCACCAATGGAAAGAGGGGATTTGTTTTTAACAAAGGAAACAGAGGTGGAATAGTAGGCACAGTGAAGTACACAAACCACACACTGTGTATGCACTGCAAAGACTGCTTCCATAGTCCTCAGTCAACATGCATAAACATCAAACATGTGCTTCATTATGTATACAGTATATATATTGCTTTGTATAGCAATGCCACTAAATTTTTTTTTTTACGCCATAAATAAATAACTTTTGAGTAACTGCGAATCTTTATTATTCATTTTTAAAATGTCATTATCCTTTGTGCCGCTGTACTACTGTAAATGTGTACAGAGGCGGCAACCGAGAAATGTCGCAGACGATGTACAATAAATTATACTGAAGATACAAAAAACAGTAGTGAGAATAACTTGATTAATTAGGTTATGATATCTGAGTAATATATTGTGTCTTACTGGCTGTGCAGTATGCAATTTAAGAATAATAATATATTAATACTAAAATATTGTTTTACATATTACATTTGATGCCATGTATTTAAAGTGGTATTTTTATAGGGGCATCCTGTGAAGTATTTTTCTCCCCATTGGTACTGGGAGCAGCAACAACATTTTATTGACAGGTGCCAAGAGATATATGGTGTCATTTCATTTTTAAACACACAGGACTTTATTTTTTCTACTATAAAATCACTTCAATGGACAAGTCCCTAGAGAGCTTGGAGATCAGCAGGAAGGGGTTAACAGTTGTGCCTTTGTTTCTGGAGGAATGCTCCAAGAGCCTCTCCCTGTATGGGAATCTGAGTCCAGCACTGAATGGTCCCTCCCATGGATGGAATCTTTTTGGATATTACTCTCTGACTATATGGTGTTATTTAGGTTATATAGGTATAGAAGAAATAAATGTGCTTTATCAATCAAGGTCGATGTGATTTGCTTGTTACACTAAATTAAAATTAAAAGACAGACACCATTGTACACATGTTTTATTTATATCTTTTGTGTTTAAAAACATATAATATTCACTCAAAACAAGTGTTCTAGATTCTAGATGTTGCAGCATAATTCAAATGTTCCATATGCTATCTGTCTGTACTCTATAGGAAAATAATTTTCAGCATGCTGGCAACATTTCATTTGGAAAAAAGTAGTGGTACCCAAATTTAAACTGTCATTGACGTTGTCTAATATATTTTTTATATGAAGATAGACACCACTAATATACAAGGAAGACAAGTAATACAATAAAGGGTTATAGTGATATATATGCTAAAAATGTATTTTTACAATTTAGCTGTATTAAAATGACCTTTCTTTTTCAGTCTAAAACCAGTTTTGTGTTTTTTTAACTATCAAAACATTAAAATGTTGCCTTTTTATAAACAGCAACTGAGAGCGATCTGCATACTTTCTGTGTATAAATCCCCCTGAGTTATGGTACCTTCTGCCCATGTGACTGCCTATCCGCTTTTCCTGCCTGTTTCTAGCCTATTACAATGCTGGGACTGATCATATGATTATATTAGGCAGCGCTTCTAACTCAGCACATAGGAAGCACAAGGTGAATGGAATTAAGTGGTGGTACACAGAAGAAGGCAAGCATCTGCAATCGCCTTTACTAAAGCTCTTACAATGTTAATAACAGACATGGAGAGGATTTTTCATCATCAGCAAAAGCAAAGTTAGGATAATTTCAGATATGCAGTGTCTACTGCTATGCAGTCAGGAAAGACAAACTACACCACGGACCTATTGCTGCGGCCTTGATTCGGTGCAAATCTTCAGAGCACAATTATCATATCCAAAAATGACATGCCGCTATGTATTGTAACTGTGTGCAAAAAAAACTTCAGTTTAGTTTGCAGCAGACCCCTGCGGGTCAACATTGGTCCAAAATGGTCTTTATACTGTTTATATTTGAAATGTTTAAATGTCAATTGATTTGTACTTAGATGAATGGGAAATAGAAGACTGACTGACTTTCTGTAGTTCAGCTCTCCCACTATCCTAGCACTGCAGCACAACCTATTAGGTCATTTTGCTGCCTCCCTCTCTCCATCTACTTTACCAATGTGTTCACCCATCATATTAATCAACTATTGTAAACAAGCAGGAGGGGAAATCAACATTGCTAGGAAGTATTAAAGTTTGCATACGGAATTCAGTGCTTAGGCATTTATATCCCCCAGTACATATAAAGTATTCATCTAGGGCTGGGTATACGTGGTGCTTCCACCACAGTTAACCACAGGTAACCTGCTAAGAAAAAAGTACCACTGCAGTTACCATAGGTTAAGTTCAAAGCAGAATAAAGCACCAAAATTCTTTGGGCATGAGAAGCATTTTGCTATACCAACCAAGTATACAAAGCATATTTTTACAATACGGCAGACTTATCTGTTATACAGAACCCCTCCAGCGATGCAATGTCCATGCTTTCCACTTCTGGTCCTTCCATTTTCTCCCAATCATCTTTTCAGTTTGGAGTCTTGGCCATCTTCAATGCCTAGGACAGGCTGATGTAACTCCCGCACATGTGCTCAAGCCTACTGCACATGTCTAGATCAATGATCACTACAGAAAAAAAGAGCTGACAGTGGGCAGAAAAACATCTTTGATAAAAGAAGCTTGACTGTCAGCAGTTTTTAGAAAATGTCTTTAGTTACGCTTTCTACCAAGGCTAGTTTGGATCGATTTTATGCTCTATTTTTGTCTAACAATATTTACAACTTTAAAAAAAAATATTATTCAAATGGTTATGAATGCTAATAGGCAAAAAATATGAAGTTTCTGGGGATGCCTCACATAAATGTAATTAGTATATTATATTAGAGTACAAAAGTAGGCCTTGTCTGTTGGGGACATCTAGTGGACAGCTATCAACACATGATTAGTATTCTTGTACAGTGTTCACTCACTAGCATTTACAATAGGCTTAAAAATCATTTACATGTAATACTCCCCTGTAAGAGCTTTAATGTCAGCCCCGGTGCCCATATAATTACTGATCACAAGGTACTCTCTGTGACTGGTACCTGTAGGTGGGCTTGGACACTATGACCTAAAAACCCATGAATGGCAGTGCTGAGGTAGCTGATGTTACTGCTGATGGTGCTGCTCCTTGACAAAACATGTGGCAGGGATGTCTGCCACAATCAGGAACCAGGCATGTTTGAAGAACATTTTGGTCATCTGGAATTGTGGCAGGAGATGGGCCATTGTGGCTTTTATAACATGGATCCAAGAGAATGCAAAAGTGTTTTTATGGAAGAAACATGAAGGACCCCTATAAGTTACCTTTGGCCAAAGACCTGGGCAAAGGAAGAGAACTTGCTGTAGGACATGGTATTTTAGCATAAACTCCTCCAGCTAAACCTCTAGTTCTCTATCTATAAAAACGCCCAGTCTGCCAGGAGCATGGTGTCCCATTTTAAAAGGGACCAAAATGACACAATCCTAAATCAGCAGTCACTGTTAGAGTACAAAAAAAAGCCAAGCTCCCCAGAGCCTGTCCTATAGTAACACAGGTACAATGAATTTTGTGCTGCTGCTGGTACAGCGTATACAACACAAGGTGGAATTCCAGCATGTGGGGGTATCACATACCAATTTATTGGTGGGCAGCCAGTCTTGATTTCTACCAGGGTAACCATGTCTTCTGTGAATGGGTAAAAATGGAAGAACGGTAAAATAGGTTGAGGACAGCAGCAGGCAAAGTACAGGTATGTCTTCCCCTGATGAAAGAATACCGGCAGGTATGTGGTATTATTACTCATGATTTTGTCAGACATGAGGCAGGCTACTTTTTATATTGAGCTGTCAGGAGCCCATAGGAACACAAGCTGAAGCACTGCATGGCTGCATGCTTGTGACATGGCATGAGGGTCTGGGGCCAGTTACTGGTGCTGTTGTGGAGACAGAGACCCCTTTAACATTATGAGGCTAATGATGAGGATGTAAAACGTAACAGAGCTACCAGCAACTCCAACCAAAATAAAAGTACAATGGTGTGCTGCTTACTACAACTTTCCTAGCCAGATTGTTTAATGTTCATTATACTTTCGCTGCCTATGTTTATTAAACCAGATAGCTGTGTTCATGTGTAGAATATTGCTATCAGCATGGCCCAATGACAGATGCACGTTTCACTCAACAAGAAGGACAGAGATGGCCTTGCAATGGTCCTGGGCATCTGCCACTGTGATTCAGTGCGGGACTTTGTGGAAATTGGCTGTTTCTACCAGATAATATGGATTGTTGAAATACCAGCAGTTTAGCTAAATTTAAAGGTTTCGACTAACCTTTCATTTTTCCACTCAAGCAGTTGGCATTTGTAAATATTGCCACTCGAGAAAACTGGATGGTGTTACTTCACTGTTCTCTGTCTGGCCCCATGATCCTCTTTTCCACTTGGTAACATTATGGTTTACATCAATGTTTCTCAACCAGGGTTATGTGGAACGCTAGGGTTCCTCTATAGGTTGCCTTGAACAATGAGTAATCTGTTCCTCTCTGGTCAGTTTAGGTGACACCAATAATCTTATATATCTGTAAGGGGGGCATACTTCCCACTGGCGAGCAATGAAGAATGCATTCTTTCCACTGATGACCAAGCTAATATAATGTGAGCTGCGGATATGGTAATTGTAGTAGGGGTTGCCTGATGCCCTGAATGTTTATTTCAAGGGGTTCCCCCATGGGAAAAAGGTTGAGAAACAGCCTAGCAAGCATATCTACTGTACATCTGCTGGACTACTATGACTTTGTAGGATTCTAGTGTTAAAAATTTTTATTAGGTTTATAAAACTGATAATAAAAATATGTACCGGTATATATATTTTTTTACTGTAGGGCAATATGCAATTACTTTCAGGCTGTTTTTGCAGGATTTCCTTAATGAGATACAAATGTATGTATTATGCTGGGGAATAAATTGGAATATATTAGAAATAAATGTACTTATTCATTTTGAATCATGTAAAAAAGAAACTTTGCACACAAACACATTGCACATAAACATAAATTAACTTGGTATGGGAGAATTTTTTGGTATAATCAGCAAGTATGCAAATCATACTCACAAATTATACCACACATGTTTTTCCTAGCACCCTGCAGCAATGACAGGTTCAGGACCCTGTCACCGCTTCATCCCCTGAAGCAGCCATCTTTGCTGCTTCCTCTTAGGCTATTGGGTGACCACTGATGATGTAACTGCAGGATTTAGGTCCGCTCTTCATGAGAAAATACCCAGGCTCTACACTGCAGCCATGCAATGTCAACAGAAAACAAAAAACATCAGAAGCTGCAGATTTTTTTTTGGTGGGGGAAATAACCTCTATCTCCTGATGACTTTGTTTAACAAGTTTACTTCAATATTTAGCCCTTTTTAGCCACTAGGTGGCAAGAGAATAATAGAAATATATATATCTTCCAGGCTGGAGGTTTTGCATCTTAAACCAGCAGTCGCCAACCAGTGGTCCTTGGACCATTTGTGGTCCCCAAGAAAATTTTGGGGGTCCAAAAAAAACATTGGACATTATTTGCAAATTTCATGTTTTATTAGTAATAAAACGAAAATCATATTCTATCAAATTCCTGAAGTAAATTCACAAACTACTAGAGACGGAAAAACAAGGGAGGCACAGCCTTGTTTCGACCCATACAACACCCCAACCCCATCACCCCGACCTGCGAATACTGATTTTCATGTGATTGTTTTATTTAATTTATGTCTCAGATGCCCTTTTAGGTAAGTACCATTTTAGCTATGTATTTTCTTTAACTGTTTTATTTAATGGCATCAAATATTTTGACTTTAAAAACTATCATTTCTTGTTTGGTCTTAGATTCAAATGAAATAAACCCATAATGAGTGAGAAAAAGCAAACAAATATTTTGCGTTTCCTTAGTAATACCTAATGATAATAGTAACAATAGTAATACTTCACAGTCAGAGCCTCCACAGTCCTTTTCAGGTACCATTAGGAAAATCATTATTTTACAAATGTATAATTAAAAAAATTCCTTTTAATGGTTCGCAGGATTTAAAATTATGAATTTAGTGGTCCGTCAGGTCAGAAAGGATGATGACCCCTGTCTTTAACACTGTTCATCAGAAAAACAGGACAATTTTACAGTCCAAAAATGTGTGCAGGGGGCAGGAGCACAAATAAAAGGAAATGTACATCATTGTACCTATGCTTTAAAGTAGATCCAATCCTAATATGTCAAATCTCCACAACAATAAGGCAATAAAAGCTGGAGGAAATAAGCAACATGAGATGCAGAAGAAGGTTATTAAAAACTATTTTTTATCATAGTTGTTGTACATATAAAGACTAGATTTTAGTTTGACAACTAAGTCCTAGTCCCTATGTTTGTGCAAATAAAGCCAATGTTACTGATATATACATTCTAGCGGTGTTATTCTTAGCATCTGTTATGGCTTGTTTTAGGGTGTCCTGCACATAATATCAGAACTGACATTTCTCTTTAAAACTGTGTGATCAGACAGGGCTTTTTTGTAATCTTTTTATTGTGGATTTTCAAATAAAGTCAATACAATAAAAAGGGAAGGAAACATATATCAAGGAAAATACACATAATGGGACTAACATAGCAATAATACAATTCAAACATAAACCCATGATATATAAATATAAACAGTGAAAAGTTCAACATTATCCTAATCTTATCATAGAATTCTGTGCATTATATACCATGCAGAGTTTTTATATTTTTCATGTATCTGCATTCAATTTGCGAAAAATAAGGCAATGTCCCTTCTACAATAAAAAATGTTACCTGCTTGATCGCTTGTTGAAGCCGTCAAAAGCACTGAACTGCGCAGGAGGATGTGATACCCAGCAAGCCAGACTTCCCGTGCCATTGCCAGGACTGAATGTACTCCCACGCGCTTGCAAATCAAGATGGCCAAAGAATGCAACTAAGAAAAGAAGATGGCGGTACCCTTTGACGGAATGTGGACCGGTAAGTTTAACAGGGTTTTGCTCTTCTTTAAAGAAATAATCGTTTTTCAATTTAAAGCTTCAGAAAAATATAAAAAAAAAATGTTAAAGCCCAAATGAAGCTTTGGCACAAGTAATGAAAAATATCTAAGGGTTCAGCTAAACAGTAAATGAGCCAAACCCTAGAGTGAAAGCCCTCACTGAAGTGTAACCCTATAGTCAGACTTTCGGCAATGCTGGTAAATATTCCTATACTAATGAAGTATTAAGACTGGGCATGCAAAAAAAGATCTATCCATAGTGACCAAAAAAAAACTGATGTTTTAAGGCCTTATCCAAGTTACACTCATACCTACAATAAAGTGCCTTATGAATTACATATTTTTAGATAGCTATAAGTGGCCAGATGCCTGCACAAGAATGATGAGCAGGGATGCATCTCTCCATCCTCAAATTCAATTATAAAGCTTGTAGAGTCTGTACACCTTACAAATACAACCAAAAAACAACACTATTAATATTATTTTTTTTATTATTAATAATAAACAGGATTTATATAGCACCTACATATTACACAGCACTGAACATTAAATATGGGTTGAAAGTAACAGGCAAATACAGGCAGTGACACAGGAGGAGGAGAGGACCCTGCCCTGAAGAGCTTACAATCTAGGACTAAAGTCTGTTTTTTAAATCATTTTAATGATGTGCTCTTATTTTTGCCTATGACCAAATGGCGTTTTAGGGATTTGAATGGATTCTGTTCCAAGCTTTTCAGCAGGACATTTTAATGAAACCCAGTTTTTTACTGTTGGTTCTGAAATGAGGCCGGTTTGTCTTTATATGAGTAACACAATAAAGTGTTAAGTGATCGCAAACATTTGTAATATTTGGTATTCTTTCAAATAGTAAAGCTGTCCAGCTGATAAGAAATAGACACTTCACACTCTGGAAATGTGTATTTAGATTGCACATGGAATATTTAGTTTACACAGTAAATAAATTGTAGCTATGTTCACTCTAAATATCCAGTCATGTGCAAGAGAAAATTAAAACATTTTCAATGCTCATGATTGGAAAATATGATTACCACAAATCTATCTTATTTACCATACCAAGTGAGCATTCACTTTACAAACTTAACAGCTTCTAGTCAGTTGTTTTTTTTTGTTATTAAAATAGTTAGAAAAATTTGCTTTTTTGTGATAACCAGTTGGTATTTTCTTTGTATACCTTGATCAGAGCTCCTTACTGTATTACTGTATTGGATTTTTAAACCTTAACTATAGGTTTATGTGTTTTGTTTGGGATTCATCTGTTGTAGATGGTCAGATGCGTACTGTCGAACCACTTTTTCTCATGATCGTAAGAAAGCTCATAAAAAATGGTATTTGCCTGTTTACTGTGTGTGATAACCATATCCCCCATCCCGTCTCCCACCTCAGTAGTAAACCTATTTGACTCAAATAACTGTAAAAGCAGCTGGGAGCAGGGCCACTCCAGTGTTCATCCAAGCTTATAACAGAGGCTGCTTGGGTCCCACTTTGCCAAAGTGACCAGGCTGTCATGTGCTGGGTCTTTCCAAACCCTCTTGTTTAATTTCAGATCAGGTGATAACCTACTATCAACCACCATAGATAACTATAGACTAGCCTTTCTCAACCTTTTTTTATATTTTACATATATTTTAAATTTATACATTTATTTTTATCTTTTAATGTATGCGAACCTTTGAAATACCTTTCAACCCCTGCTATAATTACAATACTCAGAGCTCAGAGGTCAATGGGAAGAATTCTTCAGTTACTGATTGCCAAAAATCATTAATATCAACTAAACTCACCTAAGAGGCACAAAATGCTCATTGCTCAAGGGACCCCTAGCAACCTCCCGGAGGAACCCTGGTTTGGAAACACCGCCATGGACATTGGATGATCGCATCCGGTACAGTTGGCTTTAACAGTGATCATAAATCTACCAGCTATAATTTAATCTTTAGTCTGACCATTTGCAACTTTGCATATTGCCAGGCAATTTTACATTTGAACTATTTGTAAAATAATTTGGCATTACTTAGGATACTAAAGTACAAATGGGAACGTGAAAGGGAAAACAACAAAGGGAAGACGTGAGTTATTTAGAGCTTAGAACAACAATTAAAAAAAACATAATACAAAAAAATACATAAATAAAAACTAAACTTTGTATTGCAAAAGGCAGAATGATAAAAAAATCTTATCTTTAATATTAGCACTAAACAAACACATTGTAATAAAACTGTGTTGTACACTGTTATAATGTATTAATGAATGACAGAGTTTTCAAACTTTACTTACACAGAAGCTGATAGCATTTCTTTTATGAATAGGGAATTGCTGTCACATGAATTTGTTTGTCCTAGTTTCCACTTCATGTTACATTTTATGGTGGGATATTTTGCAGCCAATAGGGGTATTTTTTCATGAGTTGTCAGAAAGGACTTAATACAGAATATGGAAACTTCAACCCCTGATGCAATCCTAAATATTTCAATCTAGCAGACCCACGTAGCCTGATGATAAATGATAGGAAAATGGCAGACTATAAACTACTGAGAATAGGACCATGGACCACACCATGGTAAAAAAAATCTGTTAACCAATATATATGTGAAATAGCTAAATAATTGCCCATCAATATATAGGAAACTGATATTGGGGCCTAAAGGTCTCAGTAAGGAACAGAAATATTCTGCTTTTCTTTTCCTTCCAAAGTTTCCGTTGCTTATAAAAAACACCATAGAAGTACGCCCGGCACTTCGATATCAGCTGGCAGCACATTACTCCGATAAAAAGTGGTGGAAACAGCCCCAGTCCACAGGTTTATGGCTTGTGCTACCTGAGGGTTGCAGTTACCCAGCTTTTTTTACATTCTACAAAAACTAACTAATGCTCTCTACCTTCATGTGTGATTCTGCACACATCTGTCAAAATGGGAAGGCCATCTGTCAGAGGTGAGGAGTCTAAACTGCAGGGGGGTCTGTTACTAATTAGGAGTCTGTACTGGGGGTTGTCTGCACTGAGAAGGGGGTCTGCACTGACAGTAGATTCTGACATTGAATGTGAGTCTACAACGAGGGGGGAAGTCTATCACTGACGAGAAGTCTGTACTAGTGGAGTGGGGTTTGTCACCTATTAGGAGTCTTTCAATGAGGAGGATCTGCATTGGGGGGGATCTAGAGTGTAAATCCGTACTGAGGGGGGAAGGCTGGCCCTTAGTATCTACACTGAGACAGGTCTGCACTTGGGGGGAGGAATTTGAATTGTGACCTTTCCTAATGTATTATGTATTGTAAAGAATGTGATCACTTGTACTAGTTATGTTGTTAAAAAGTAACTAAACCCAAAACGCCCAAAAAAAAAAATACACTCACCTTCAATCTCACAGGGAAGTCCGATCACTCTGGGGGTGTCCTGCATAAGGTCCCACGTCGTCCTGCCATCTTCTGCCTTTTTTCCTGTTCTTCTTCCTATGTCACCCGACCCAGGCGCGAGGTTGGGGGATGTAGGATAAAAAAAAATTTTTCTTTTTGAGGAAAAATGCTCCTTCTGCGCATGCTCGAGATGCTCAGGCATGCGCAGAAGGAGCACCCAAGAGTGTCCCAGGTATTAGCAACAACTAGACTCTTAAAAAAAAAACTAATTTGTTACAGTGTTGGCAATATTTTTACAATGTCTTGAGTAGGAAAATGTATGCAAACTACTTGCAACAAAAAAAAAAGTGAACTAATCCTATACAGCAAACCTACAGCATGGCACCCCATGGCTCTCCTGTGGGCAACAAGTAGGTAATAATCTTTAGAACTGATGATATATGGCGCAGAGCTCTGTGTTGAAGGTAAAAGTGAGCATAGTGAGAGCCAGCAGCCTGCCAGTTCTGCTCACAGAATATGGGGAGTAAAAAAGAGATACAAAGTACAGATCTTCCAATTGTCCACCAGCAGAGCTGACAGAATGCCTGGCCCCCACTGACCTCTCTCTGTTACATTGTAAACAAAACCCAGCCCCAGTGATTGTCTGATGACAGCCCTCCAGCTACTGGATGACAGGGAAATCTATTGAAACATTTTGTCTTTTAATGTACTGGTAATTTTACATTAAGAGCCTGCCAGAGGAAATAAAATATCAGCCTGGCAGGATGACAACCATACACACAAGACTGCTTGGTTCTGTGGTTGCCATAGTAACTGCCATCAGGAGAGCCCTGCTGTTAGGCCTTTACTCCATGTTTTAGCAGGCACGTTTTAGTGTGCTCAGTTGCTGCCATTTTTACTGAAAATATGTTAGGTAGCAATATATTATGGGGATTCCACCAAAAAGGGCTCTATGCTGTATTACATGGCCATTCAGAACAGACATTCTCAGCTTCTCGCCAAAAAGGCAGATCCCAAAAATCATCAGTGTGCTGCAAAATGCAGAATTTATTGAAGCAATGTCATCCATCTGATAGCATTAGGAGTCATTGTTGGGAGTAAAGAAAAAGGGGGTTGTGTGAGGGGGGTGTCAGTTATTAGTTAGGCTTTGGTAATCTGAGGCCTGGAAATTTGTCTATGCTATTCTGTGTGTGGATGTAAAAGAAATGCAGGTGTACCCCATGTTACAGGGGCATGACTGCCAAGGGCAGTGTTTCTTGACTTTTTTTTACATGGGGGAACCCTTGAATAACTTTAAGGTCTTCAGGGAACCCCTACTATATCCTCAGCTCAGAGTACATTAGTCACACATACATGTCACATATGTATATCTTGCTTCTGTCCTCTGTACAAAGGGCCATGGAGGGCAGAGAGCTTCTTCCCTGATCTATGTCACAGGAGACAGAATGTGTCACATTCAGGGCTGCCGAGAGTAAATCCGGTAGGTGTGTGCCCTTTTACAAAATTCTACACACGTGTATGTGTATACTATAATTAATTTATTTCTAACAATCGTTAGAACCAACAATACATTGGTACATTTAGATAAGTTTGTATAGGTATAAATGTTATAATAAAGTCGGCTATCAAGCTGTTTATAGTCTTGAATCTCTCAATAATGTAGACAAAAAGGCACGCAATGTCAGTGAGTTCTTTATGCTACAATTACAACATTTACAAGGAACGTTACCTGTGGAATTATTTCTTCCTTCGCTGTCCTGTAAAGTCTTCGTTGCAGTCCACGATGAATCAGCATGGCTCGTGTCCCGTTTTCCTCTTTCTCTTAGGATTTGTCGGGAAAACAAGGAGGAGTAATCTGAGCAATAAGTTGGAAGCTAGGAATGAACACATGAGAACACTCGTTGATAGTCACTTTCACAAGTTTTTGTTTGTTGAATCTTGAATGCACTGTGTTATGTCAATCAAAAGTGTTTTGTCATTGTCACAGCCTTCTATTGCTTTGTTCACTCAATGCTTTGTGATCTTGCTCGCAAAAGTTCCTAGCAAAACAATAAAAATTAAATGAATAAATGTTCAAGTTATAAAAAATAATTATGGGACGCCTTGGGCTTCATGGGCCCCCTTGAGGTTCATAGGCCCCGGAGCGACGTACTGGCTGCAACCCCCCTCTCCTCGGGCCTGGTCACATTCACAACCTCCTGCAACGCCCTTGACTGCGGCATCTTTATTGTAATACAGGGAACTAGGTATACCTTTTTACAGATGTCACATGTGCCATGCTGGGCTAAAAAAAAACTTCAGGTCAAGATACGTACAGAAAAGAATCGCCCTTTTTTTTGGAGATACCTTTTTTAATTTTTTTTTTAATTTTTTTAAATTTAGGGTGTGCAGGATGGTCATGATGTGTTGCATGCTGTGTTAAACAGTTGTTACTGTTCACTACTACTTTTTATTATATTCCTTTTTTTTGTCCCCTGCAATTTTTCTAAACTGGTTTTTGCTGACAGTTTTGAGAATGATTTTTTTTAATTCAGGGATTACATATTTAACAGTTGATCATGCTGCTATCCTACAAGACATTTCTTTTTTAATCTATTGTAAACTTTTGATATATGTTTTTGTTGATATTTCCTCCATTTTGTAGCCTTTTTAAAATATTTTGGTGGTTTTGTAGCACTAACAGGGTGGCAGGGCTGGGGGAAGCATATACCACATTTCTACCATTTCTATTCCTGATGGCATGGAAGCCTTGTCAAGGTAAAAAGGCTTGCATACCCCAATGACTGGAAACATTTGTTGGGGGGAAACATTATTTTATGATGTACACACAGGGCCTGTTCTTTTCCATGGACGGGGGAGGACGAACAAGCGGCACTCCTCTGTACTCTCCTCCCTTGACTTGTATTGCGGTCGTTCTTGATTGGTCATTCGTGGATCTTTCCTGATGAATCCATAAACTACATTAGGCAATCACTGTATACATGTCAGATTCTCGCCCGAGGCTGTTTGTCTCAGAAAGTAATCATCTGAGGTGTGTACAAAGCCTATTATTTGCAGGTTTTGATACGTATATCAGTGACTTATAGGTTTAAAAAAGTGTGGATATTTCACAGTGCTTTACTCCCCAGTTCAATGGTCGTGATTCACCAACCATCCTCGGACTGGCTTTTTGAACAGGTTAATTGAAAGTAAGCAGATATCCAAATATCTAAAAAAAAGCCTCTGATGAGTGTGGGAATGTGTAATGTACCTACCTCCTGAGTGTGTATGTAGGTACAGTATGTCTGTGTGTAGGTGTGTATGCATAAGAAGTATAGGTATCTTTCTTTTTTCTTATATATGTATTATCTGTTCTGATTTTACTATATTTTCTGTTTTCTACTAATAAAAGGGTTCAACAATGTATTGGGAAAATGCACTTTAAGACAAAGTATATTAATCCTTCTTTGCTTTCTCTATCTAAAGTACACTGCTCCCTTGTTGCATACCTAAAGAACCTCCATTTCCTAGCTGTGTTTTCTGGCAATGAAAATAATTATATTCGAAAAATCTTTTCAAATGCACCTGTTAAAATAATTTTTAAATGTTGGACCAACCTTTAGTGCCTTTTCTATTCAATGCAGTGTGATGCCTTTTATTTACTCCAGGGGTGGGCAAACTTTAATGGCCACTTAGCCATTTCAGGCATTTCAGGGGTGGGCGGGAGCACAGTAGGCCCCCACCATGGAACGTCCCCTGAAGTGAAATCTCTCTCCTCTGTATGCATTGCGGAAGAGAGGGATTTCTCTTCAGGGAGCTTTCCCTATTTACCGGCCATGGTAAACAGGAGCAACAGCAAGGAGGTGGCATCGGAGCTCTGGCGGCTTCAGCTCTGGTAGTTCCTAGCGCCCCCTGGCCGATCCTGCCAGCAGCCCGTGTCTCCGGAGCCGCCAGTTGTCGGCCAGCATTGGGCCGGATCGGCCAGTGGGTGTTAGGCCGGAACGAACTCCGCCTGTCTGTATTGCAGCACACTGCATCTTACTTGTGTGCTACTTTGCCAAATGCTGGCATAATGGTGTACAAGGCAGCCAATGAAAATTAATATGCCATCCCGCCATAATATGCATTAACTGCATTGCAGCTAAAAGCTAAACTACATGGAAAAACTCTGTCCACCATGAGGGCAAGTCATTATTTGAAAATAACAGGGTTGTGTCTTGGGTGAGAGGTGTTTTATAAAGAAGTAGATTGGGGTGTACAGTAACAGAGACCACATTACAAAAGATATTTATTATTTATACCCAAAACATGGGTATAAATAGGGTAATTGGTTTCCCTAAAAAAAATAAGCCCTTAGACTGTGTTAATGACACATGACTATTGTAAACACAATAGATGTGAACCCTTTGAGGGACAATTAATGACATGACTATGCACTATGTTGTTGCATAATATGTTGGTGCTATATAAATACAAGTTAATCATAATAATAATAAAAGCAGTCCCCTCTTACCAGCTTTATTTGTACAGCAATTCACAACAACCCCTTGAATTAGGCTATGTACACATGCAATAATTAATCGTTTACAAAAAAAAGTGAAAAACGACTGGCCGATGACGATGAGTGAGGAATGTCGCTGGAAATGAACG
The DNA here is from genome assembly GCF_032062135.1 of Pyxicephalus adspersus. Classification (NCBI taxonomy): domain Eukaryota; kingdom Metazoa; phylum Chordata; class Amphibia; order Anura; family Pyxicephalidae; genus Pyxicephalus; species Pyxicephalus adspersus. The sequence goes on along the minus strand of NC_092858.1, from coordinate 99,373,987 downwards.
ACCGTCCCAGCAGATCTGATTGGGCGACGATCGTTTACTATCTATTATGTGTACGCTCGTGTAGTGATCGTGAATGGTTCTGCGGTACACTTTCTCCGTACACAGCACTTCCTGCATCGTTCAGTTGATCGTATCTAGGGTGTGTACATTATTGGTGGTTTATATTTGAAGGATCGTATCATTACAGCGTGTACAGAATCATGCACTATACGATTGTTCAAAATATTCATTAATAATCCTTGATCGGTTGTTAATCGTTCATTTTCTAACAATAATTATTGCACGTGTGTACGTAGCCTTAGTGACTTCTAGTGAGAAATTCAGTCGATGAAATAACTTTTTATGGTAATAATATTATCTTGTTTTTACAAAATCCCCTCCTCCTCCCTGAGAGAAACATTATCAATTTTGGAAACATTTACAACCTACTCTGGACTCAAGGTAACTGTTCCAAAACTAAAATATTACCCTTGAATGCCCAATTACTTTCTACCTCCCTGTAAAACTTCCCTATACAGCAGGTGTCTAAATTATTTTATCTAGATCTAGAATATCTAGTTCTGTTTTTTTTTCCTACCCAGTAAATGTTGATCTATTTCTCTTTGTAAATCAAAGCTCATGACCTGGAGAAAAGGAGGTATCTCGCAGGATTATTAAAATGAAACCGTTTCCTCTCTATATATTCAGAATTCACCTGTTTGGATTCCTAGATACATATTTTTATCACTGGAGAGTTTTATTAGCACTATTTTGTGAAATGGAGCTACTCCTAAAATAAATCTTAAATTATTGCAGCTGCTGGGGCTGCAGGTTGGTTTACTTCCTATACCAATGGTTAGTTAGTTTTCAGGCTACAATAGTTGGCTCCCTTAAGGCTCTAAAGCATTTTCTTTAATGGACTCAGGGGGCACCACTATCAGGACACAGCATATGATGTCTAATAAGATTATTTTCATAAACTCAATACAAAACAGTCATTTGCGGATATTATTTTCATGCTTTTCCCTTTCTTTGAAGGATTTTGCCAGTATTCAGGTCTAGTCATATGAGCTAGAAAGGAGCTTGGGATTTTGATGGATATTGTGCAAGAAGGCGAACTGGCTATTTTTTTATGCATTGAGGAATGCCTTTCAGTTACCAAACATTTTCTATTTTGATATTTCCAACTAGGTTATGGATATTGAGCTTAGTTGTGTTGCTGTTGTGGTCTCCTTTGCTAAGTAATGCTCTTCAAGATATATGAGCTTTTCTGTTCTCAACATACTATTTATTTATATCTATACAGAATGCTTGGGTCAATAATTTTCTGGAGATGAATGGAGATGGTGTAGTAATCAGAGTTAATATTTACTGGTACTCCTGGTCTCTTATCCTTCATCCTTCCTTTGCAAGGAAATTTAAATTATTGTTAGAGAATTGATATATGCTGCTAAATTCCTTTCTGTGTCAGTCCTGGATATGTTCTGATTTTTTTTGTTTTGTTTTGTTTTTAAATCCAAAAGGGTGATTGGAATGTATCTTGTTACTCCTTGATGTCATAGTCTATTCAGTTTTGTTCTGTTATTGTATTTCTTTGGATTGTTTTTGTTGTATGCTTTTGTTTAATAAAGATAATTCACTGACAGAATCTGTACTAGAATCATATTAAAATTGAATACCTCTTTTACAGAGTAGACATCACTATGAATATGTATACTGTATATAATATTATGTATCAAACTAAACACCTAATAAAACCCCAGTCTAAGGACTTTTTTTTACAGTACCTGATGGCTCTCAACTTGAGAATTTTATCAGATATAAAGTTTGAAATGTTTGCAGAAGTCAAAAGAAGAACTGTCATTATAACAATCTTTACAGACATGCAGCTGCCACTTAATTTGGAGTGCAGTTCATCAACTCCAAACTAGAGAGCCATATTCTAACCATTAAAAGCATACTAAACTTGCATCTCATTACTGAAATGTTCTCATGGAGACTAAAAATACTAAATTCCTAATGGCGGTATACCCTTCCAGAACACTGAAAAATTGAAAGAACATCGTAATTTTCTATAAAATAAGGAGAAAACCTAATCAAACACGTGTTTATGAATGTTCCGTTACAAAAGACCTCTTTCCTGATCCAGCATTACAAAGTTTGTTATAGAGGTTTTTTCACTACCAAATATATGTAAACTCTTCCACACTGCAAATAGGTCATAAAGCTATAAATGTCTACTAAAGCTAAAACAAATGTGTACACCTTATACTGATTAAATTAAAATAATAATAATAATAATAAGTTCTACATCAATTTATAAGATGATGTATGAAGCAAGACACTGCCAGCAGAATTTAAAATATGGTACCAATGGCAAAAAACATTATAAGGTTATGTACACACGTTAGATTTTTGTCGTTGGAAAGGACAAAAGCGCGAAAGATGCATGAACCAGCGCTGTACATACAGCACCATTCTGCTCTATAGAGAGTGGGCAAGTGGCACCCTGCTGCGCTCTTCCCCCTTCACGTCCATCGTGGTCATTCGTTCCGCGCCATTTGTGGAGCCGCTAGGACGAATCTATGAACAAATTCGGCTGGCCACTGTAGACATGTCAGATTCTTGTCTGATACTAGTCCTGAGGCGACAATCATCTGATGTGTGTTCATAGCCTTAGTTACAGGTTATGCACTGCTGTAAATATATCTTGGGCATTTAACCTGCCTAATAATAAATAAAAGCAAATGAGACAGCAATAGCTAAATACTTTTTTATGTGCTGAAACTCTACAGATAACATTGCATGACTTATTGTATGTTTCCTAGGCTGGGAAAACACTGACTACCGGCTGCGGAGTCTCAGGAGCTTTTCATTTATTGCCAAAGCGTTGCATGCAGCCATTGACCTTCAGACTGGTAACCAGAGATCTAGTGTTGTATATTTAAGGACCATGTCTCATTAGTACTTTTGTCACTGTTAACACCTTTCCAGTAGTAAGGGTGCTCATACGGCACTGCTGTGTCACTAGTAGAACTAGCAATGTTTCACTAAATCATTGCATACTGGTGATCAAGATACTGCAGTGCTTCAGCCATCTTGGGATTAATGCCTTAAAAAGCAGGTATGTGGCATTCTTACATATCCTGTTGCTGGGAAAGGTTTACATGCTAATGTGATTAGTATTGGCTGTATTTGCATGATGACAAGAGGTTACCTCATTGAATTACAGGAAAAGGCATGTGTAGGTGCTAAACATATGTAGATGTAGCATACAATGACCTCTTAGGTGGTCAAAAAAAACTGTGATTTGTCCTATTGTCTGCAGAAACAGCACTGGCCCTCACAATTTTTTATTTTACTCTATAAAAGTTCTAGAAACTCCTATCACGTTAGTTCACAGAGTGTGTGTGGGGGTAACAGTACGGGAAGGAAAGTTTTTTTTCAAACAACTGACATAAAAACACAACTGGAAACAAAGTAAACACAGAAAATGTTGTACAAACAGTATCATGATGAAAAATCTGCATCATATGCAAAAATGGCTCACAGCATAGAAAATCCAACATACACAAATCATAGTGCGCAAATTTACAATTGTGCCTGAGTATTAAATATGTAGGTGCAAGTTGGTGATAACTTATACGGATGAACTGCAAGGAAGTCTTCAAATATGATCTTTACCAGCATTCTTGGTTAACAATCAGGTGCCAGAAAGAAAATCTTCGGATGATACTGGACATGACAAAAACACACATAAGACAGAGAATGGAGTGGGGGTGGGGGTGTGTATAAGAGGGGGGAGGTGACCCGGGTCTAGTCAATAAGGCACCAACCACTATTTGTATACACAGGTGCAGAGGAGAGTGTCAGCGTGGGTCAGTTATGTGGTAAGTAGCAACATCAAAGTCTTTTTGGGAGATAATTCCCAATGCACAGGTTCCACAAGTTTTCCAACAGGGTGTGCTGGACCACCATGATCTCGCGTCTGCTTTGCGGCTGTGAACACGTAGGTTATGAGTTTAAATCAATGCCTGGTGCAATTCTGTGGGCTTAGCAGCAGAAGTACCTCAAATTGATCTTTGTGAATACCTCATTACAGAGGGGTATATATGATCTGGTATACTCCTGTCCAAAACCACTTGATTTTGGGGTATTGCCTCTAGATATGGAACGGAGATGAGCAATCCAGAGCCACGAAAGTAGCGATTAGAGGAATCAGGGCAGTATTTAGCCATTCTAGAGGGAACCATGTAGCAGTGAAGAAAGAGTTGCAACTGGAGGAGCCGTGGGCCACAGCATCCCATATTTGCTGCCATTGCAACTCATAAACTAACGCATGATGTCTATCTCCCAGCAAGAAACATATAGTAGTGGGTGTGCGTAACCAATAGTAAGCAAGGATCAGTAAATTATTGAGAGAAAGCCCTTTTCCAGGGGGTCTCTGTCACAGGTGTGTTCAAATAGAGTAGAGCTTGAGGGGGACTTAGCATGTTTCAAGGCACCAAGCACATAATGCCATAGTTGTAAGTACAGGAAGAGATCGAAGCATGGGGCTTCATTGGTTCTCTGAAAAGATTTGTTTTTGTCAATTCCTTGCTCCTGTAAATTCCCCTCGAGAAACACTGTGCAAACTGTGTGGAATCCTGGCATATGCCGGGTTATTAGCAAGTGTTGCCAGTGATGTATGACATTTAGGCCAGACATTTCAGAGTCCAAAATCTTGGATAGGTTTGGCAGAGATATCACAGGATTGGTGATGAATAGAATAACATCATCTGCAAACAGGAAGATTTTGTGATGGTAGCCTGCAACTTCTAGGCCCCAAATATCTGGGCATTCTAAAAGGGAAATGGCCAGGGGTTCCATGGTTAATGCGAATAGCAGGGGTGATAGGGGATATCCCTGCCTGGTGCCTCTTTGGATCGGAAAATAAGCAGATCGGTAACTGGCATATTACACAAATGCCTTGGGGTCTGTGTCTAGGGCTGACACCCACTGGCGGAAGTGCAGGCCAAACCCCAATGCTGCAGGAGATATTGCAAGTAAGCCCAGGTGACGGTATCAAAGGACTTTCTGATATCAAGGGACACCAACATTACATTGACCTTACATTTATTCACCAGTTTAATTACAAACAGTAATGTACAGTGCTGCGTAAAATGTTGGCGCTATATAAATTCTGTTTATTAATAATAATAATAATAATAATAATAATATGTTTGCCAATCAGTGATAGTATTTCCGTGTTTAACTGCCTTGCCAGGATTGCAGCTAACAGTTTAACGTCTAGATTCAACAGGGATATAAGCCTGTAGTTAGCACAGGAGGTATGATATGCATTGGGTTTGGGTAGCATGCATATGCTAGCCTTAAATGTGTCCGGCCCGAAGCTGTCTCCCTGTAAAAGTTTTTTGAAGAGCCAGGTTAGGTGGGGCCTATTCTACCTCTTCAGGGGAGATATTTGCCTCCAAGGCACTGTTGCGTTGGTCAGGTAAAGGGGGAGGGTGGTAGAAATGTAAAGAAGGTTTGCAATCAGGTAGGAAGTATAAAAGTTAAGGTACATACTGTATACCAGGGCCTCTAATAGTAAAGAGAGGATAGACTAGGGAGGTATTAGTAAAAGTGGGGATATACTAAGGAGTGGGTAGACTAGCGGTTACTTGTACCCACATCTTATGTGGAGATTCCAGTCCTTTCCACAGCCTGCCACACTCATCTGTGTAGATTTTGGCAGGAAGGTTGGACAAACCAGCAAAAACGGTTATGCAAAAGATGATGCTAAGGAAGGTCTAGACAGCAGTTCCCCCGCAACCCCCAATACCCAGATATTGCACAAGGATTTGGAAAAGAAGCTTGCAGACAGTTAGTTGTTAAAAAAGTAGGGCAAACAACTTTAAAAACACTTTAAAGTGGATTTATCACCACAATTTTTACTTTATATAAAAGGGTAAGTAAACATGTATGCTTTGGGTTTTTCCCCGTCAAATGCCTTTTTTAAAAAAAAAACAAGGTGAAGCCCCTTCCCTTCTGCCTTTACCACTGAGGAATAGTAGCCCAGAGCCTCCTGCAATACCTAAATCACATATCCCAGGAGGCTTTGGGCTGATCCTTCTGTCATGCCTAAGATCGAATTTTGAGATGTGATCATTTTTACAGAAAAGAGCTGAGAAATCAGTTCCGTTCTTTGGAAAGAAAATTGAGGTATCTTGCTGCATTTTAAACAAAAGTAAACCAAGAGTAGTGATCTCGTTATAAGCGTAGCTGGTTGTTAGTATTCCAACACTAACAACCTCCTCAACTACCTATTATTTATTAGATGTTTGCCTGAGATGATCATAAATGATTATTTCATTGATGAACCCCTAATTGTGTGAAAGTTTTTATCCTTCATTACTTGGGGCTCTATTTATAATACAGGAAATCAGACATTCCCTAAAACTTTCCCTGCCATTAAAACACATTTTGAGGGAATGTCTGATTTCCTGTTTTATAAATAGAACCCTTGGAGCCTAGTTACAATTTACTAAATGAGGACTTTTTTATCAATCACAAAGAGCAGGGTTGGAGGGGGTTGTGATGGTGACAAAGATGACTACAGAAGTATAGGTGCCGCTTGCATTGTACAACATCCAATACCTCCAATCAATGGGATTATTCATGAAAATTCACAACATTTCTGATTTTATACATGAACACAGAGGAACTGGCAGCATCTCTGGGTATTTTACATTCCTTTAATAATAACATGTTACATGGTGTCTATTTATTTTATTCATGCAAAATAAAATGTAACTTAAACTAATAGGGGAATACAGAGGTGAGAGGTAGACTGCATAAAAATAAGAAATAAAAAGGTGTGCTTACAATACATATATGTTCCAATACAATGTACAGCCTGGGATCTGAAACAAAGAGTATTGTATTGTAATGACAATTGATCACCCAGCCACTGTATTGGTAATCATATGCACAGATTTACAATGGGCCATCTGCCTATCTAGCCCTAGGTCATTGCGTGACCGTTGTAAAAGTATGTGTTATAGCTACATGTGTGTGGGGGTAGGGGTGTATATGTATATGTCAGTGTATATATACATACATATATAGTTACTATATTATAAAATATATTTCTTGTTTTTTTCTAGAACATACAATTACGTAAAAAGTCATCATTCATAAAATGGTAATTATGTGACTTTCCCAATCCCTGAACAAAGGTTACGACAAGCCTGATTGGTGGAAGCTCCTGCCGCTCTTAAAAAAAGCACAAATCATAGTCGTAGCTCTGCTTGGAATGCGTTTAGGGTGGGACGAGGGATCTTTACAGAGGAGGTGCGAAGCGGGAAAGCGGTCCAATCACCTTCGCGAAATTTGGAGGAAGCCCTATTTCCTTTTCCTGTTGCCGGACTGGTTGGCCAATAGCACATCGAGTTCAGATTCCCCTGTCTTTTCATTGGACCAGTTGTTTGGAAGGCGTAAACGCGAACTCGGTATAGAAGCAGAGGACAGAGGCACCTCGTTTCCCTCTCTTCTTCGCCGCCATTTTAGAGTGACGAACATTCTTTTTTTTTCCCCCTTCGTGAGTTACCGCGTCTCAAAGCTCAGAATGTCCAGGGATAGGTACAGAAACCGCGGCGGTATGGGTGGCGGTGGAGGAATGGGCATGAACATGTACCGTCGAGGCAACAGTGGCCGTGGAATGGGTGGTGGTGGAATGTCGAACTTTCACCGTGGACCGGGATACATGGACTCCAACCGTGGCCCGTCTGGATATCAGCAACACAAGCCCCCTCACCAGAAACCACAGCTGAACCAGCAGCAGAATCAACAACAGAACCAGCCAAAGCCCCCACCGCAGCAACAACAACAGCCGACGCCTGCCCAGGAGCAGAAGCCGGCCGTCCAAGAGAACAAAACCCCTCAGACCCCTGCCGCCAAGACTCCCGCCCCGACCACGGCCTCTCCACAGACTAAACCTGCCCCGTCCCCTCAGCAGAAGCCGGCGACTACCCCCCAGCAGCAGCCCCAGCAGCAGCCACCCCCGCTGCAGGCCAGCGCTCAGAAACCCGCAGCCCAACAACAGCAAGCTACCACTCCACAGAAACCCCCCACACCCCAGCAGCAGCAGCAGCAGCCTGGTCCTCAGAAACCCCCCAACCAGAACCAGGCCCCCAAACCGCAGCCCAAAATCATGTCTCCCCCTAGCCAGCCCCCCGCTCAGCAGCCCCCACAACAGCAGCATCAGCCCCCCCAGCAACAAAGGCGCTCCGGGCCTAACAATCAGATCGGCCAGAAGAGGCCGCACCAGTCCCGCTTCCAGCCTCATCCTCCCATGAAGAACGAGAACCAAGATGTGTCTATGGAGGATTCCAATCGTAGTGATGCCTTCAATGAAGTAAGTGCTCGGAATCTGATATATTGATGTGACCCCAATTGGTGGCCATACATGTAGCAGATTGGTGGCAGATTAGCTATTGTCCAGGCTAATGTCGGTGTTATGTACAATGTTGTGTACAATGTGATCCAGCCTTTGGCCTGGTCTATGGGCTTTGTGTGTTACTGTGGTGCCATCTCCATTTGCCCTTGAATAGGTGTATTGTGGGTAATGCCTATACATGATGCCGGTTTTATTTATCTTGAGGCATTTTGTCACCACAGCCATCGCAAGAGGTGTATTGTGTTGATGTTGTGGATGATGAGAGTTGTATTGGTGGTATAATGGTGCCGTAATCCATGAGTTACAGAAACCATTAATCGTGTATGAAAATAACATTTCTTATGATTGACCTGTCATGTGTAGACTCCCTAAAATGACAAGATTTGTGCCTGGATGGGCATTGTTGCTTTAAATCTGAGAGATTCATTACAACTTTCATCTTGTCTGGGAATGTGATTGCGGAAAGGATTTAAAATGGCTGCCAGGCTCTCCCTTTCTTTGTCTGGGCTCCATTTTGGCTTTGCCCCTCCCCCTGCCCTTCCCCTATGAAAGCAGCATGGGTTGTGTGATTGCTGTTCAATGGTGTTTGCTGGGTAAAGCACAACAACTCGTTCAATGAAAACATATTTTATCACTAATATACATTTTATATCTGTAGAGCATTTTGCAGCATTGTAATGATTATTTTTGAACAGGGTGTCAAGGCAACGCTGTCCCTTCTGAAGAGGCCCGGAGAGAAGACCTATACCCAGCGCTGCAGGCTGTTTGTTGGAAACCTTCCTACAGACATCACCGATGACGAATTTAAAAAATTGTTTTCAAAGTATGGGGAACCTGGAGAAGTCTTCATCAACAAGACCAAAGGATTTGGTTTTATTAAGCTGGTAAGAATTAATTATTTTTCTAATGTTCATTTAAAATTGAGATGCGATGTATGGCTATAGTCATAATCGCTAAATGTGCACAGTAAACCTAGGAACATTCTAGGATGTAGAGCTCTGATATATACAGAAATAGGTGACAACACATAAAATCTTTGTTCTGTTTCTCCTCTAACAGTCATTTCAATATTTATACCAGCATTGGGTAGTAATTAGATATGTGGGTTTAATATGGAAAGTTAATAATTATTTGTGGGTCGTGTCATAGCGGTATATGGTTCGTATATCTGTGACCTCACCAAATGCTTTTGTTTTAGTCTGCAGCAGTTGTATAAATATTGTGCATCATGCTCACCACCACATCAGCGAACGTCTAAGCTGTTATATTTTTGGTTTAGAGGAATGCTTTAATTTGGCTTCACATCTTTTATGCCAGAAGCCTAATAAGTTACCATTTGTTGATTAAATAATTATACTATTTTTTTCAGGAAACCAGGGCACTGGCTGAGATTGCAAAAGCAGAACTTGACGATTTCCCTATGAGAGGCAGACAGCTTCGTGTTCGCTTTGCCACTCATTCCGCAGCCCTCTCTGTACGCAATCTGTCTCCATTCGTATCCAATGAACTGTTGGAGGAAGCCTTCAGTCAGTTTGGACAAGTTGAAAGAGCTGTGGTTATTGTTGATGATCGCGGGCGATCCACAGGAAAAGGAATAGTTGAGTTTGCTGCAAAGCCAGCTGCCAGAAAGGCATTTGAAAGGTGCAATGAAGGGGTCTTCCTTTTGACTACGTAAGTTTCTTTACTATGCTTAATAAAATTACAGCTGAACTTTAGGAAAGTTTAAGGAGTCCGATGTCTGTTTTCAAATTGTCTATTCGTGTGCTCGGTTTATGAAGTAACTGCACAGAAACAATGGGGGAGTGGCATTGTTCAGGGCTGTATTGGTTTTGTTAAATTACACTGTACTGTGAACTGCTTACTTCCCGGCTGTAGCAGGAATGCCTGAATCAAGATTTTTACGTCCCATGAGTTTAAGGATAACTTGTCTTTTTATTACATATCTCTTGTGAATTCATATTTAAGTATATCTGAAGGGTTAAAAAGTATACTTGCTAATTTTGTAATACAAGCTAACAAAAAGTACATTTTGGTACACCATCCCAAGCAGTGTGTTCATCTCCTCCCAGAGACTGCAGATTGTTGTTACAATCCTCATAATGAAAGCAGGATGTTCAGTATTCAAGCAGAAAACTTGCATTAGTACAGCAAGCAACACTGGCATTCCTGCCCAACAGAGGTAGAATTTTCAATTTAAAAGCTTCCTGTGGGTATCGCACCATGAACAATTTTTTAATGTAGTAGCCTTTTTCTTTACTATGCATGTAACATTTCCAAGGTACTGAGATGCTCTCCAGCCCAGAATCTGATCCACAGCTTATTGCAGTGTTGAATCTTCTTACCGTGGGTATACTTTGGATTTGGATTTCAGTACTTATTTTATGGCATCGCCTCCAGAATTGGGAGATGATCCCAGAAGTCAGACCTGCACAGTTGGGTCAAAACTAGGGGAATGTATTTAAGTTAGTGCTAGGCCATGTGTGGATTAGATTTACTTACATAATATTTCTGTTTTACAGGACCCCAATGCCTGTGATTGTGGAGCCTTTGGAGCAGTATGACGATGAAGATGGCCTTCCAGAGAAACTTGCACAGAAGAATCATTTATATCAAAAGTATGTGAATTGTGTCAGAATCTGTAGTTAAGCTGCTGACCGTTGGGGTGTGAGGTGGAAGTGGCTGTACAACTGCCTTATGCAGGAGCCTGTTTATTATTTCTTGTATATCCTGCAAGCTGAACTGAACTCATCAGTTTAACGGCTTCTCAAAGTTCATATTTGAAGCGTCCAGTAAATGTTGAGGGTTTTCTGTTATCTGCAGGATTTCCGTTTATATCAACTCCTACAGTAGTGTTAGGCTACATATAAAGTCTGCCTTTGTCATTTGTGATTCTGTCAGTTCTCTTCTGTTTAAAAGGTACACAAATTGTTTTATTAGTTGCTATATGACAACTGTATACTGTCTGTGGCCAAGGGGCAGCCATGGTATTGCTTTACAGATGTTTTATTACAGTAAATGATGGGGTTTAATTAAACCATTTGTATTTACTTAAAGCGCAAGTACTCACAATGCCTTTTTGGCACTAAGGAGAGGTTTGGGGGTTAGTGCTTGAATGGATTGGTCAGTGTGGTGGTGATTTGTCAAGTCAGCAGATGGTTGGCTTGCTAGAGTAAAGGAATTTTGCACTAACAGCCCTTAACCAGAACATTACATGGTGACTTTTTTTTGGGTTATAAATATGTACTTTATCTATTTTTAAACATTATCTATTTTTACCATTTAATATGGTATACTCCTTGTATTGTAAATTAAATTGGCTGAAAAAAGTGTGTTCAGTGTTATTTGTTTTGATTAGACCTCTTATGGAGAATGTTTTGGTTTACCCTAATATGCTTACCTAATATCTGTATTTTAACAGAGAGAGAGAAGTTCCTCCACGGTTTGCCCAGCATGGAACTTTTGAGTATGAGTATTCTCAGAGATGGAAGTCTTTGGATGAGATGGAGAAACAACAAAGACAGCAAGTGGAGAAAAACATGAAGGAAGCTAGGGAGAAACTAGAAAGTGAAATGGAAGATGCTTACCACGAACATCAAGCCAACCTTCTGCGACAAGGTTAGACTTTTGGGGGGGGAAGCTTTACCCAATTTATTTTGCTGTTAAGACAGTTGTGCCGTTAAAAGACAAGCATGTTGCAAAGTGATGACTAATTAGCTACTAAAAAATGATACGTTTTAGGTGCTGGTTTTGGGCTAACATTTTTAAAAAAAAAAGCCAAATGAAAATGCTTTGTGTGCATTGTCTAACTTAGGTTTTTCCTTCTAGATTTATTGAGACGCCAAGAAGAACTGAGACGCATGGAGGAACTGCACAATCAAGAAATGCAGAAACGTAAAGAAATGCAGTTGAGGTGAGTGAAGTTTTTCACTTTGGCTGCTAATAATTCTTGTGGGTTGCCTTTCTATTAAGTTTTGTTTTCTGTAAATAGACAAGAAGAAGAGCGCCGCAGACGTGAGGAGGAGATGATGCTGCGACAACGTGAAATGGAAGAGCAGATGAGACGTCAAAGAGAAGAGGGTTACCGTATGAGCTATATGGATCCAGTAAGTCAGTCAGATGTTTCATACTTGCAGTTTCTGAACATCAGTGGAACGGTTTATTACAATATTGTTTTTTTTATCCGTATTTAGAGAGAACGGGATATGCGTATGGGAGCCAACTCCTTGTCAATGGGAGGTAATGCAGATGTTTAATTTTTTACTTTCCATAACCTGTTTTGAAATCCTGTTCTTCAATTTGTACCTTGTTTTTTCTTTTTAAGATCCATATGGTGCTGCAGCCCAAAAATATCCATCACTTGGGGCAAGTGGAATGGGCTATGAGGGCAGCCCAGGGGTGTCACAGGCGGCAATTGCCTCATCGCTAATGGCTAATGACATGGTAATGTATCTTACAGGCACTTCAAGAGTGGTTTCATTGAGAGTGTGATCAGTGTTCTACTTATTGGGTTCTTGGAGGTGTGGCAGAAAGCTGCACTTTGTGTAGTATTTCTGAAAACTGGAAGTTTGAAAGCTTTAAAAGGATTTGCTTGGACAAAGGGCTTGTATATGATTTGGTGGCGAGAGGATTGTAAAGCAACCTCATTCTTGTCTGATCTGATCTAGCAGCTAGTCCAACAAAATGGTGTTGATTGGATTTTTTTTTGTGTCTTGTGTGGCAGAAATTGTCATGCCTTTGCAAAGGACATTGAATAAATGATGCATATAACCTTGTAATGTCCCTTAGACAATAAAGTAAACATTAGGCATTAGGAGGAAGTTCTGTAGAAAAATGACCAGGGTTCACCCATGTACTGAAAACCCTAAACTAGATCTGCTTGAAAAGAACAGACTGTGCATAGTACCATTCCTTTTGGAGTGTATTTCATCACATTGAGTATTTACATTTTCTATATATGGATATCCTACAATAAGGATAATGAATTGCTAAAGCACCAATGCTTTTGGTGAACTGTAATTGCTGCATCAGTATATGTTGCATCGAAGTAAACATTTAGTCTTTTAAACTTGCTGTTTCCTTTTGTGAGACCGTAAAGTTTGAGTGCATTTTAATTTATTAATAAAACGTGCTCGGTCATCTCTGTAGTTAATATGCAGCCTTTCCGTATATTTCTGGAAAGCCCAGCAGTAAACATTGTTGGTAAAAAAATATTAATTTGAGACACTGTCTAGGGTATTTTTAAAGCTGAACTACAGGCTCATTTAAAACTCACTTTGTAAGCATTTGTCAGGAATGGTCATTTTTGTAAATATAAGTGCGAGATGTAGATGGCAGTTTAACTAAATGCTGGGCAACTTGTGGCATTGAAGCTTCAGTTCAGGTGGACTTTCTGGTAAAATCGTAACCTGTAATCGACAAATAAGTTACATGTTTTTCAAAGTTTACTATAATTCTTTAAAATACCCAGAAATCCTGCCGTAAAGTCTGTTCAGACTTTCTGTATCCTGCTTTCTTGGTGGTGACAAGCAGACATGCTTTTCAAGGCAGGTAATGTATAGCTGGTACATGAAGATATAGTGGCAGCATGGAGTTGCAAAAAAAGATTTACATCTGTTTTAAGTAAGGACTACCTCCGTGTGTGATGTACCTGTAGCTTCTGATCAGTTTCTCAACTATTTGATCAATTGGATGTGCATGGTTCTTATTTGACAACTGAACAATGCCAAGACTCCGTTTTATCTGCAATTTTGCAAATCTGCCAGTATGTGTTTGGCTTTTCTTTCCTGCCAAGTGAAGTTGCTTTACACATGCAGATCATATATTGAATCTAGTCGTTCTGTGAGTTTTTGCTGCTGTAAAAGTTGATTGATTGAGAGTTGGATATTTATAATATAGGCTATTTTAATTTTTGCCTGAACTTCAGCTTTAAGAGTACACCGAAGATGCCGTGTAAGCAAGTGTTAAGCTGCTAATAGAATTGAAAAGCTTTATAATACATCAATAATGGGAGTTGCACTGCAGCTTTAAAGCTAGGTTTTGTATTTCTCTACTACTAGAATTTTGTTTAAAAAAAAAAGTCTGTATCATTTCTGCAGACTGGGTTTAGATGGTTCATTACTGTACAGGTGAACAAATCAAGAATGGATGACCATAGCAGTTTATTCAACAAAGTTTGAAGGCTTTTTATAAATTGCTCTTAATGCAAGGCAATAATGTATTTGGGCATAGCATGGTGTGTTCACTTTTCCTTTATTAGAACCATGTTTTAGCTATCTTAACATTTGAGTAGCTGTAGTTCTATAAAGTGCTGTGCTTCAATCTTGGACTATAAAGTTTGAGTTCAGTTTAAACTCAACTCTGGCTTTGTGATTTAAGCTATTGTGTAAACAACCTAATTTATGTGAAACTCAACCTTTTACCATATAGTTGTATGCTAACTGAGTTTAAATCCCCAGTGTTGAATCTTGAAATCAATAATCGAACCTAAATTGGCCACTCTGTAAATTTTAACATTTAGTGCCCTTCCATTTTTGCTCTTTAATTTTAACTAAAATGCTTTGTCATTTTACTAAGTTGGTTTTGGGAGAAGGTGACCTCTGCCTTATTCCCCCTTTCATTAAAAATTTACATTCTCTTTTTTTAATGCTTATGTTTCTAAAACTGACTGATCTTTAACCTAACATTGGCTTCTGTAAACTCTTGCAAGCGGTCATTTAAGTAGACTGTTTAGCAGAGACAAATGATCAGGCCACCGCTTTAATCATTTTCTCATATTTAGTATTTGCGGTTGGAGTGGAGTATTGAGGGTAGGCTTACTGAAAGCATTGTTTAATGCTTGTATTTCTAAACGTGATGCCCTAATTAAACATTTAAGCAATTTCTGTAGGATTAAAGGTTAATACATAACCTTTTTGGTAAAGGGTTATGATGTATTCCATGTGTTGAGTAAAATGCATTTAGAGGCTATAAATGACTAAAAATCATTCATTTTGAATGCCCAGGGCCATATGTTTCTTAGCTTGACTTTACATTTTTCAGGGCCATATGTTTATAGATGTCTTGCAGTATGAGTAAACTCATAGGGCCATGAACTTTACTAGCCTCCCACTGTTTGTAGGGTCATAATGCATATTTGAGTTTGGTGGTGAAACTTGCTTCATTAGGCCTGTAAAAAATAGCACTTTCTAAATACTGAAGCTTGGGTACTGAGTGAATATTTCAAGTTCCTTACTATGTAAGCAATTTCATGTACTTGAATTTGCATCTTGGTCCCTTTTTTTTTAACCTGTGCTTTTTTGAGCACTATGGGAGGTCTGTTTTCTCAAACAGCCATCCTTTTCTCAATTGTGGGAGCGTATCTCATGATATGTGATACTTTTAACTAATTTGCAAATTACCCTTTTTTCCTTTCTATGTTCCTGGTACCTGTGGATCGGCTCAATGATGATTGTATCGACGAACCTTCACTGCGGACCCTTCTAAAAACACACATAACACACACGGACAACTGCTGTAATGAACTGATTTTAACAGCGTAATGATCGATTTGTTCAGGGCAATGCCGGAGCCCCCAATGCTCAGGGTTCCAGAGGGATTGGGTCAGTTCCTCCTACAGCAGGTGCTGGAGGCTATGGGAGGGGGAGAGAGGAATATGAAGGGCCACCGAAGAAACCAAGGTTCTAGATGGCCTCCTATCAGCCCGACTTTTTTTTTGTTAAAACACTTTTTATCTTCTATTTTATTGAAGTAACATTTTTTTATGACTGCTCTATTGCCTGACTCATTGTCTGTGAAGCCGGCTCTGATATATGTAGGTCTTGAGTTATTACTTTTTTTTTTTTTTTTTATGGCAGTATGTTCATTCCCATTAGTGCCCTATTTTTATTTTATTTTACATGTGCTATAAGTATACGGGATGCTACTCAATTCGTGGACTTTGTTGTTAGAATATCACCAGTTACTGGCATGGGCCATCATCAACTTCAGTACTCCTAGAAAGGAGTATATTATTAGCAAGACCATTGCACGACTTGCCTTGCCTTGTCTTGCTTTCATGCCATGCCATCCACTATCAGACTGTAAATAGATGGGCAGCTTAATCCCCAACATAGAGCCGTAATGCAAACTAGACCCTCTTGTTTTAAGATGTCGGTCTAATTCTTAGTAATCTAATTTGTGGATCCCCTCCCTGTGGTTTTGGGAAGGATCTGATGATGCTAATTTATGTGTTTGAGTATTGTGGTGAGCAGAAACTCAATGAAACTTGTCCTTGTAATACATTGTATTAAAATACTTATAAATAAAAATGTGAAAAAGTTATTGTGTTGGGTGGGTAACCGGGGGTAACGGTGATAAACTGTCTTGTTTAGGACTAGAATGCCACTTTTGGTTGAAGTTGGGTATAATATGACTTGCTGCATTAGGAAAGCAGTTTAACATTTACTTTGTATCGAACGAACAGCAGATTATGGTTCTTCTGGAAGTCCCCGCAGATAGCGGGGTTTAATGGCAGGGATTCCTTTATTGCCCTGTTCAACATAACAGATTTACTGCCTACTTTCTGGATGCAATCTAACCTACGTAGTCAGCCTAATGTTTTGTATTCCCAACTTTTCCAGAAAGTTACATATGGATATTTTTAACAATGATTTTGCCTAAAAAAGCGGTCTGTAACAATATCAAGGTATCTGCAGTTTAGAAGTATGTCCTACGGGCTTTGGGTTTTGTTTTTTTTTCAGGTTTATGATAAACTGCTTTTCTGTTGCAGTAAGTGATCATGGCTTCTATGAGTATGGCTAACTTATGTTTTAACACAACTTGTGTGGTCCCTATGGGTAGCTGACTTGCTTCTCGAACTGTTCACAACAGCAAACAATGCAATTGATTTTAAATCTTTATTCTTTTTGCAAGTAAACATTTACAGCAACATTTAAAAAGTGGCAGTTTCCTTGCATGTTGAAACAAATCGTTGTTATGGCCAGGGCTGCAAAGAAACAAGTGGTAAATTACCTGTGTGGACAAGTACGGTTGACCTCACTTGAGGAATTTAATTTTTCAAATTTTTTTTTGTGCACTTTTAGTGCATAATTGTGTTATGAAAGGTTTGTCACGTCACTGGTTTAGATTTACAAAGAATAAGCAGAGTTTGTATTTATTTTCCTGTAGCTAGTGTTAAATCATTGTCTATATTTTTACTTTTTGTATCTTTTTTTGTATCATTTTTTTTTTAGGTTTTCTTAATGCTGTCAGCCTAAATCATTTTTTGAAACCTTCCTTTGCAGATATACAGGCAAATCTGTATTGCACCTTTCCCTCCATGCACACTGCAAAAAAATGGCACTACCTATAGTAACAGATGATGCTTTGCTTATGTTTGTAAAACTTCCCCACTGACATTAATCATGTTACCATTGTGCTAGGGTTATGCACTAACATATTGATCTAGTGATTAGGCCCTTGACGGGTTTATAATGAAAGCTGGCTAAAGTTGATGCTCTGTATTTTAGAGTTCACAAAGCAAACCTCAAGAATATTAATGTAGGCATGCTTGCATCAACCTTTCCCCCCCTTTAGTAATAGTGTGTACCCACAACCAAATGTTTAAAGCTGAACTGGCAAATTGTGCAATGCAAATGCAGTAGGTCAATCTTTATTTTCCCTTCCTGTAGGCTTGATCAATGGCTCTAGGCAGAGCTGATCGGCTCACTATCTCTCCATAGTTTACAGGAAGTGAACATAAAAGCTAAAAGTTCTGGAAAGTGGCAGACCATTCTGCTGTAAATGATCTGTTATCTGTCTAGAATTCAACCTAATACCCTGTTTACCCTGTAAAGGTTTACAAACGTATCAGTGAATTTTTTACTTCAGATGGATTCATAGCAAGAATTTCTATCTGCTTGGAACAAACCAAACCATTTGATGCAACATTCCACCGTTAGAAAAATGTTTGTACTCCATCTTAATTCCACAGGATGTTACACAAGGCAGTAGCCACTGCTCTAATTAGTTTTCCTAAACTGCATATTGAAATACTGGCAACTGGATCATCCAGCTGCTTCACAGCAAATTATGTTTTATCCATTACGTTAATATATTACATTCAGTAGTTTTATTCCAAAGTAGTCAGCCACCGCTGAGACTTGGAGACATCTTCTATAGTTGTAAAAGCCAGTTGAGGGGTTTGAATAGGTTTATCACTTAGACTACAATTTAAAGTATTGCGGCTTTAAAATATTACATTGCAGTTTATAAAACCAAAAAACAAACAAACTGTATTTCATTACCAAACTCACTTGGTGGTAGTTCCTTATCTGATTTTGTTGCATATGGACAGCTTTTTGGTCCTTAAAATTTTGCCTTAGAATTTTTTCCTCTTTCACACTCACCTGACTTGAAGTAATGCTGGTATGTAAAATGTTGCTGGACTTCTTGACTAAGAAGCTTCTTTATATTCAAAGCTCTGGATGCAGACAGATATTTTGATAGTTTAGGTCCTGCAAATTTTGCAAAAGATAATATTCAATACAGGACAATCACTGATGTCAGACTTTTTCTAGCTGGCTTTTCCCCCCTTGGCACATATTACATAATGTGTTTGTGCCGCAGATTTGGTAGGATTCAACAATGAAGTCTAGTCAATCTTTTAGTGTTTTAATTTCTTTTGTTTTAATCTTCATCAAGGCAGTTTGTTGGCAGCCAGAGATGTAAGAATCTGTTCACTGTATTTTTTCACTGGAGTTTTAGCCACAACAATTGCACTTTACAGTCTTAGTGACCATCTGTAGCAAGCAATTCTTCAGTGCATAACTTTGAGGAACATAGTGCTACTGGACTGTAGGATCCTGGATGTAGTAGTCCTGCTTCAAGATGCTCAGTGCTGGCCATGTCCAGGTAGGTACATAAGAAATCCTCTACCTTGGTGACATACTGTTATATTGCTGTTCTGACATTACAGTTCTGTTGAATGAAAACAATGCAGCACTTATTTCTTATGGTCAACTGCTGTCGCAGCACAATTGTAAGGTCGTCGTTTATTGTTACTTCATCTTATCTTGGTTTCAGTGCTGGCTGAGAGGACTGTTGGGTGGGCATGGTGGTAGTAATGACTCATTGCCTTCCAATCAGAAAGTATCCAGTTCATGTAGATAGCAGTTATTTCTGTAATTGAATATGGTATAATCTGATGTGACTTCATAAGAAGGGGTTCCTCTATAAATGACAAACATCCTGGCAAATGAGACCTAAACATTTGCTTTGCCCTGTTATTTGAAAATGCTCAAGCTTAGACTTGTACCTTTTTAATTCCTCTTTAGAGCTTGTATAAGACTGCTAAACCTATAGCATTCTGTAGCTTTATTGGACTTTAAAAGTATCTGTTCACAAGTGACTCTTAGGATCCCAGTGCTTGGTGTTTTGGGGGAGTATTGGTAAGAATCTGGCTCACAAGTTGTTAGTTCGATGTACAGAGTATGTCTGATACTTAGGGGTCATATACTCTATTGGATTCTACATTTTTTTTGAAGAATGCAAATGAAGGCTTGAAGCACTGTTGTAGCATGAAAAACAAGATTCCAAACCGGCCTCAGCAGTAATCCATGTCATAGACGCTATTGGAGTACTTGTGAGAAAATGGCCAGTGAGTTCACTGCTTCTACTTGCAATTGAAATAACCTATTGGATTGATGGTTTTATATTGTAAAGTGGTTTGTGTGATCATACAAATCAACCAAATCTGTACTAAAGTAGTGTGGAAATAACTATTGCTTACTGAAAAAGTTTGGTGGCTTTTGTAATTAGCAATTTTAGCTATTGACCTAGAACTATTGTGCAGATTAAGAATAGTTACTTGCCACCAGCATTTTTAAGGTTGAAAGTAACAGCAGCCCTCACTTCTCTCAGTACAGGTTTTGTTTAAAAAATATTTATTGTTTAAGGTAACTTAAACTAAAACACTGCACCCTGTAGCTTTGCTGGATAAGCCAGCAAAATTAAAGGGATGTTGGACTGATTATAAAGCCTACAATTTGTGGTTACTCCACACCATGCTGTGTGGTTTTGCATATTTGTGATCCTTTGCAAGTGGCCAAGATTGCTCAATCATTCTGCTGTCATTAAACATTTAATCTTCTTGGATATGAATAGGGTCGGTCTACTGTTGCTAAGCAGGAAATTGAATCAGTATCCTTTAAGCCTCACCTGTATTGACTTTAAAAGTGAGTTAGTAGTTCAGTGTTGGTAAGATGACAAGTGAGAAGTTGTACTACAAAAAATCTAGGCGCTAAAATGGCATGTTCACATTGAATCCTTCAACCATTTGCCTTTTACCAGTAGGTTACAGCAATATCACTGGGACTGTTTTTGGGCTATTGGAAGAAATTAAAACCTAAAGCATATTAAGGTTGTTTGGGTAAACACAAGCTTTCAATCTGGCAAGGCTCAGCTGCCTTTAATCATCCAATGTTAGCAAAATCTTTTATTTTCCTTGAACATGATTTGCTATGCTGTTAAAACATTTTAAAACTTCCCCATTATCTCAGCCTTGTTTAAAAATTCAAGTCAAGTTAACATTTTTTGTTCCTACACTGTTCCCACACTTTTTGCTAATTGCAGAAAAGGGCCTTATGCAACTTGCCTTTTCTTTGGCATACACTGCAATTCAGTTTGTATTGAATATCAAGCATTCGAATACATAAATACAATAGTGCAGGGGTGTCAAACTCAGCCCGAGGGCCAAATCTGGCCCTCAATGGCCCCCCCCCCTAAATAATGAACCGCAGCTGGCCCACTGCTGCATTGGAATAGTGCCGCTACAATTCCCGGCATCATTCGTGTCTATAGACCAGCCTCCTCTGTCTATGCGTGGTTCCGCATCGAACTGTTTTATAGACTCAAATAAAGCCGGGAATTTTAGTAGCGGCGCAATTTCAATGAAGAGGGAGTTTCAGCGGCGGACCACTCATAAGATTTAGCTCCTTACTGGCTGCGTCTGGCATTTCCAGCACTCCCCTCAGCTGTAGTTTTCCTTGCTACTCCCAAGGCATGGACTTGAATGATCAGATTTTCATAGAAGAATGTTGTTGTTGTTAGCCTGTGCAAAAAGGTTACCACTGAAATTTAACTCGGAAGACTACAAATAGAGAGGCATAAGATAAATTTCTCTATTAAAAGCTTGTTCCAGATTGAATCTGATGCAAAACCTCTGTTTCCATGTGAAAAGGGTTTATATCTGAGAATGAAAAATCTAATTTTTTTCATTCATTTTTAAGGTTGGCCTGCAACTTTGTCTAGTTTTTAATTTTGGCCCTCTGTGTATTTGCATTTGACACCCCTGCCAAAGTGCAATGATGTGCAGCCAAAAGCATCAAATTTTGATGCGTTTTCCTTTAAGGAGCTAGATTGGTGTTACCCCTGTGTGGAAAAATGAGCTTTTACCAAGCCTTGTAATATAAACTGCAATTATCATGAACATGATTTAGTGGAACATACCACTGATCACATTTAAGATAAAGTTGACTTAAAGGTTCTCCATTATATTTTGTCAGCTAGCTACTAAACTCTTCCTCCTTTCCTAATTGTGGTAGAAGTCCACTGCTATTAGGAACTCCATTGTATAAATTTTCCTCATTCCTCAACTGGTGTTACCCAGAGGGAAGTAAAGGGAAAATGTCAACATCAGTACAGTGACACAGAATTACAGATACCTTTTTTTATTCATTAGGAGTTGGGCTTTTTGAGTTTTTGGTGCCCATGTTAAATTCTATTCCTGTATGCAAGGATTAATTAGCTGTAACCTAGTTTTACCGTGGTGTCATCCTGGTGTTACAATACAGCGGTATTACAGAAACTCATCTGTATTCAAAAATTCTTTTAGTCTGGCTAGCCATAGCTGCAGCAGACATTCCATTTTGTGGACTTTGTACAGGAGTGCTAAGTGCAGAATCTATGAAATCTGTTTTATTGCACAGGGCTTATCTGTTCTAAAATACCTGATATGTGGGTTTTGGGGGGTGAGGGGGTTTAAAATGGAAGCAAAATGCAGCCTCCAATGAGTGCTTAGCCCAGCAGCCCGCGCCATGCTGTGTGAGCATTGGAATGCTTACTACACCTGACAAGGGGCCTGAATCTGGGTTACAACGTCCATTTTGTTCGGTCTTAGTGATAGTTGTATGATTCTCTAGTGGATACTCTAATTTCATGTATGTCCTAGAACATTGAATGCAGTGCTGGATTTAGAACTTACTGGGTTAAAACAAGGCAAATGTGGCAACATCTGCTATTAAGGTACAAATGCAATGCTGAAGATATAATATATCTATGTCGGTTGCGTCATGACCAGTATGGACTTTTCAAAAAAACACTTGAATAAAAGAACCAGTTTCTTTGGTGTGAGGTGGCTGACATTTACAATAGAAACACATTTGGAGCAATGTGGAAACATGGTTATAGAGTGCTGCATTGTTTTCAGATTTTCAATTTCTTTTTTTCTTCTCAATTAGTGCATCAGAACTGTTGTGTCAGAATGCTCATGCTGTGATTATAAAGGTGCAGTTTTTTCTGTATATGGTGTTCTCTAAACTCCTGAGGCACCACACAGAGAATCTGTTCAAAAGAAAAATCTACACCTTTACACAGCACTTGTACTGGGATGTAAATGGCTCATGTAAAAAATGGACGTGTGATACCTTGATAGAAAAGGCAGGCAGTTGTATGTTATGCATCTGAAGGAGTAGAGATTTCACTCCTCCTTGTCCAAAAAAGATTTGGACATAAAACATTTTATGTTGCTTCTAAATTGCAGTAAGTCCTTTTCATCTTTATGAATGTGCTATAAGGGCACATTAGACTGAACTGCAGATGGATGTCTGTATTGCAGATATTTATCATTACGTAGATGTATTTAGCTGACTTGTACCCTGCTATTAAACATCACTTATAGTGGTGATACAGCTATGCTGAGTAACCTCAACAAGCTTTGTCTAGTTCTTTTAGTAAAAAGCGGGTTTTAAAACTTAAACAATTAACCTGTTTACTGGTAATGGATTCTTAATATTAAAAACATGCTTTATTTTTTAAATTCTTAACATGGACTGATTCAATCAGCTTACTTATAAATATTTTGTTTCATAGCCTTTGCTTAGTCATGATTAATAGCAGTAATTGGGATGCTTTATTAATTTTACTAGTCAGTAATTCTGTTTGCTTACCTTTAGGTATGGAATTTGGATACTGGCTGATGTTGATTCCAGAATCTTTGTTAAGGTATGTTAATATTTTATATCTGAACGATCTCTACTTAGGTAGTGAATGAATAAGGTTTTTCTTTCAGTTCTATTAAATTACTTTGACACTCTGCTGTGTTTTACTAGTTAAAATCAAAAATTGTCAACAAGACCAATTAAATTGTGAAGCAATTACCAAGCAAATGGTAACGGAACATGGCAGTAGCCATGTATATTTAGTATGAAATGTTAGGGAAATTTCGGGTAAGCAAAATCCAGGAAATAGTTTAAAATGTTTCCTCTGCCTTTTTAGTTAGTTGTTTTGGTTTCAAAAACTGCTGACCATTGTAACTTAATGGTTTAAACAAAAAAAAATTATTATTTAACTTTAATGGTTCACATAATGTATTTCCTTCCTCTCTCCACAGTCTTAACAGTCTCACACGTCATCCAGTCTAAGCTGCCTCATCAGGCCCACTGAATTACAGATGAGGTATAATTCAGTTTGATATCTTTAAGTATACTATATATGGCTTTACATTTTTGGTATTTAAAATCTAATGTAATATATGTAGAACTTTTACACTTTACCTGTTTCTTTTTTTTTTTTTTTTTCCAGGATCTTTTTGATGGGATATTTTGACAAGATGTCTGACAATTCTTTTTATAAATGAATAAAACTTTTTATAAAGAAATAAAAAAAATTAAAATTAACTTGGCAGTGTGTTTCCTTGTTTTTAAGATTCATTTAGATGCTTAAAGCATTTAAAGTGATTCTTGTAACTTCTCTTGTTGCTTTTAACAGCACCTGTGTGAAACAAATTTATTCTTT
The DNA here is from genome assembly GCF_032062135.1 of Pyxicephalus adspersus. NCBI lineage: Eukaryota > Metazoa > Chordata > Amphibia > Anura > Pyxicephalidae > Pyxicephalus > Pyxicephalus adspersus. The sequence goes on along the minus strand of NC_092858.1, from coordinate 99,349,518 downwards.
GCACAACTCTCTATAAATATATAGGTAGCACCTGAAAACATGGACTGAAAATATGATTTCACATCATATTAATGCCTGAATAGCTTGTGCACAACTTCTAAAACATGTTTACTAGATCACAAATTGTAGGCTGTAATGTAAATTATTCAGAAAGATGTTGAGGTTTGCAGACAGGATGATTACATTGCTACATTCATGTTTTTACCACAATGCCAAGGAGAAAAGAAAACTAGCCTAAAGAAGCAATTGTTGCTTCCCATCAACATGAGAAGGGTTATAGGGCAAATTAAACAAAGACCACCATTCTACAATGTCAGACCAATGCTCAGAAATTGCACTAAACCAAAGGGCTACATTTTGTATTTTATATGTTCATGACAGTACAATTAGAAAAGACTAAAAACAGTATGGCTTGTTTAAATGGTCACAAGGAGATACCTCAACAGAGCACAGCTTAGGTTAGCCAAATTTAGAACTCCTCTGTATAAAAGTATTCTACAGTCAAATTTGAGGCTATCTTGGCCAAAGATTGGGCCATTAAACAGGATATTTCCAAGCATCCCAGCAAATCTACAACAGAATGGCCAAAAAAGAAAATTATGGTGTTTCAATGGCAGTCGATGTCCAGGCCCTAAAGCAAATAAAACGTATTTGTCTAAAGCTCCTAGGCAAAGACCTCCACCTACAAGATTGTGGCTTACTTCTGAAATTGAGGTTGGAGCAATATGAATGTAGATCTTGCTGAACATGCTTTTCAAAATGTAAAGGATACAGTTAAACCTTCCTTATTCCAGGAAGTATAGGTATGGCAAAAGTAAAGCTACCAAAACAATTCTGCAAGCACGATTCTATGACAAAGTGGTATTGCAAGTCCTAGATGTGTGGGTTTTTGTTTCCCTCAACCAGAAAGGGCTACAACAGTATCTTGGAGCCCCCCGCCCCCTACATGTTTATACCTGTATTTCATACCTGACACCGCTTTTAATCCCAATACATCTGCTCATTAATACGATGGTAACCTAAAAGGCCAAGTCTTTCTACACTACTAAGCAACTGCTTCTTTTGGAAGACTGTTTTTGTCTAGTCTAATGCAGTGGTATTGCCATGACTATCAGTAGGTAAACTCCCTGCTCTGTCAGTATGCAAAGGAGTAACCCTTGTCCCCCTCAAAATTTCAGGACATAAAGATAATTTTAAGGCAAGTTCATACACCTAGCATTCCTTTTTTTCTTCCTCTATACTCCCAGCACAAGTATGTCTATCTGCCTGGTTGGGGTAAATATCTTGCTCTCTACTGTCCAGGTGAAGTCCTCCCATATGGTTTCTAAAGGTTACCTGGAGGAGCGCCCACTGTTGGTCCCTCTGTGAACCAGTGTTTTGATAAATTAAGCAGCCTTTTTTTCACATTAAATGCATCAGAACAGGGTTCTGGCCCCTTTCTTCAACAGTTTCCAAATCCGTAAAAGTCTGAAGGGTAGCAGCTGTCAATGAAAATGACAGTGGCAGAGTGGTCTAAGTGGTTGGGAAATGTCATCACATGCAGGGGTGTCTGGAGGATTTACAAAATGTGGGTTCTGAAACTTCTGGCTTGGATACAATCAAGCCCCAAATCTTTGTTCATACAACATCTGTGGCTCAGGTATGGCAATCCTAAGTTTGGATCATAATGTAAATCCTGGAATTTGCCTGATGAGCATATGCTGGTTAAACACCTCCGTTAAAGCTTTATATAATTAAGGTATGCCATAACAAATCTTGTCTGGGCCACTAGGCACAATGTGATTATCTTTTTTTCCCTTAAAAGATCATCTAGCAGATCATACTGCTATCATAATAGCAGTATGACATTACTAAACTGATCAATCTCTATTTTGGTACTAATTAATAACAATGCGTCACATTCCTGTTGAGAGTGGAAATGCTATAAAGAAGCGCAGAGGAAATGCCAAGCAAAACCTGAAATGGAAAACTGACCTTTTGGCTATTCTATCCATTTTGAATGGTAATAACCAAGGCATACCAGGGATCATGGATAAGTTAGAATATTTCAGAATCCTTAGGGTCGTGCTGCCTTATGCAGAAGAGGAAATGCCCTTACAAATTGTGTTTCAACAAAACAACTCCAAACACCAGTAAATGAGCAACATCTTGGTGTAATGACCTGTGACCCGAGGATGTGATCTGACAGGCAGGACGCCTATGGGACTAGGCAAGTCTTTATTTTTAATGTTTTTAGCTACCCTGAGTGTGGCTCAGTGTTTGTTTTTTTTTTAGGGTGTTTTCGGTAACTGTACTGTTGCTGCATGAAATCTGCATTATGTAATTCCCAACATCACAATTTACAGTAAAAAAATAAATAAAATCAGAAAAAACTGACCTATGAAGACAAATACCTGTTTCCCTTCTCCAGTGTATACCCTGCAATAGTGTCTCTTACCTGTGATTGTACACTAACTCTTACCTGTGATTGTAACACTAAATGTTGTAAGGTAATGGTGCCATTCGCTTGTTTTCACAGTTGCTTTCCTGCTTTTAATCCTGTCACTCAGATTATAGGTGGCCCTTTCAAACAAATAGTGCATAGAAATTTACAAAAAGGCCACATTTGCAACTTGGAAAAATTATCTAACAAACACTAGCATAGTCAGAGAAGGTAGCTGACACACCATACACTTTTTTTTTTTTTTTTATGAAGGTTTTTCCAACTTCGAATTGCTAACTCATAATCTGATCACCCGAAAAATCGGAAATAATTGCTGATCGTTTGTTTTCAAACAATAATTATTGCAAGTGTGTATGTAACCTTAGACTCAAGCCATGAGTGGCAGGACCCAAGGGAGGGTGGTGTGCAGATTCCTACAAGAAGCAGAGCCTTTTCAGTGATAAAACCAGATTATCCTGTTGCCAGAACTATTGGCTGAAAGTAAGGATTCATTTCCCAAAACAGACACCATGTGATACAAAAAGGGGTCAATGTAGGGTCAGTACCCTATTGTCAATACCCCCTACATGGATTGGTTATCCCTGTACCTTAGGATGCTTCATGGGCAGTTTTTTCCTATTCATTCCAAAGAAAATGGATGGTGATCTTTCATATGCTTATGGAAACACAAACCCTCAGAAATGTCTTTTCTTTGCACTCAGACCTTTTGAATCTTTAGGTCAACATCTACCATTACTCAGCAGACACTCTCTCAAGGGGCCAGGGAAGATCTGTTTATCTTGGGCAGATATGATATACTAGGGTGTATGATGAATCTAGAGAAGTCTCCTTCCCACACAGACCTATTATATCTTGGGAGCAGGGTACAGTTTTAAACACTGTCTATTCCGGAACAGTAGTTGCCAAACATTCCTTGGAAGAATCCAACAAGCCTGCAAGACAATGTTGCCCACGGCGAGATAAAACCTTGAACTCATGGGCACAATGGTCTCAACTATAATGTTGTCCTCGAAAAAATAAGTTCCTCTGGGAGCTAAATAAGTCAATATTCTAAAATGTTTTGTTGTAGCCGACAACAATAAGTGGTCTTTTCATCAAAAAACCCAGCAAACAATTCAGAACATCTGTTTTTAGCCTCAGTTCCTGGAAAAGAAAATAAAGGTCTCAATGCATTCTGGATTGTCTGAATTGTGTACATAGCTTATAGGACAAAGGGTTTAGAAATCCTTACAGAGATCACAGCTCAGTTCAATCCGCAGCATGCTCTTCCTGTGCAGAGGCTGTACAGGTGTCATTGGACACATATTGCAAGGAAGCAACTTAGTTTTCTGTTTACACAATAGGCCTGATTTATTAAACCCCCCGACATTCTAATTCTATTTTTATGCAAAAAGCAGTACATTGTTTTGCATGGGAATTTTTTTTACATTATAGGCCTATAATTCTTAATTCTTCAATATTTAATAAATATAATAGTAAACTTTAAATAAAAAAAGGAAAATCTATTAAAACAAGGGTGCATAAAATACTGAAACCTGTATTATAACTGTACAGTAGCATGTTTAATATATATATATATATACTTTTAAAAGAATCAGGTTAAAAGCTGCGAAAACAGTCCGTGCAGACCCAGCCATAGGTGGCTGGTATTTAAAATATTGCTATGTGTGATTGAATGGATAGAAAAAAATAATCACAAGTGTCATGAAAATATTTATTATAATTAAAACTAATGTTTTAAGAATAAATTCTCATGTAAAAGCTAATTTTCTTATAAAATACATAAACAACCATTTATTCTAAGCATGTAATATTTGCATGGAGAGCATATGTACAGAAAATTGCCACAAAAAAAAACACTTTTTGAACTAATGAACTTCAGTCTGGTATTTACTGAAGGGTCGTTGTATTAAAGAAGGAGCTTGAGCATTTGCAATGAAAGTAACAAGTAATAAAGTTTTATCGTTACATCACCAGATCTAAAAAAAAAAAAAACAATGATAGGATTGTATGTTTTGAATGAAGGTTTTGTAATAATAGAATTTTTATTGCCTGGATGTGATCATCACATGTGCACCCAAAAATGTTTTTTACAAATCATTTACCAGAAAATAGGCCACATTTCTATAATAGAACTGATGCAGTTTTCTTTCTAACATATTACACGCCATGTCACATGGACATTATATATTCGCAGTAGTTCATCGGCACTCCAAACTGCTGCCATAAAATGTTTAAACATTTTACAATCATTTGTCCTTAACCAAACATTGGACTCTCTAAATCCTCCCATCTTTAAAGGCATTTTGGCTGAGGAGCTTGGTTTACTCATTTGCCAAAATTACCTACCCTACCCCTGCATTTAAGTCCCTAAATTTGATGGTATTCTCTAGTGGCCTCTTGCAGACCTCACCTTAGGTACAGGGTGGTGGTAAGGAGGAAACTGAATTTTTTTTTACTGGCAGCATAAAACTATATGGTCTCCTTCCCTGCTAGACAAGTCTGTGCCATGTGTTATGTGGAACTCTGATGAATATAAATTTGACATGTGTGTTCAGCTGTTATTCAAAGTTTAGTCTTTAAGCCATGGTACATGTTGTGTCCAGTAATCAAGAAGGCAGGGTAAATTAACCCCCCTAGCGTTCTAATTCTGTGCAAATTTCCATGCAAAAAGTGTTATATGAAAATATCCTTCTTCAAATGAAGCATCTGAAAAGTCCTTCCTAACAGTTGCAAGACGACTGCCATTCCATATACGTCCATCAGACAGTTCATAGGTGTAAGGTCCTTGTTGCCTTGTCACGCGGATTAGAGAATTTGGATTGTCCCTGTTTCAGTACTCCAGGTTTCTTAACTCTAACTAGAGATCCAGGCTGAAAGTTAACTTCTCTAGCACTGTGTTTCAGGTCCGTATATACCTTACTATTATCTTGCTGTACTTGCTTTACTGTACAGTCTTAGCAACTGATGATCTCAAAGGCACTGGATGTTGTGGAAGTTGTATGTCAGCAACATGAAGTTTAGTGCGCATACGTCTGCCATGTAGTGAAGTTCATGAAGTTCAGCTGGCGATGCTTGAGTAGTTGTGTGTGTAGTTGCTCTGTGGACATGTAAGAACTCTGTAGTAAAGATTTTCTAAGATTTATCAAAGTGACAGTCCACAGGGGCTGCTGAAAAAGGACCCCTAATATCAATAGCAAGCTTTTTCTAAGCAGAATCAGGGAATGGCACTGGCTGAAGCTGTGGTGTATGGGTTGCAGCAGATTTGTCATGACTCTGACAAGTAACACAAGACTGAATTGCAGTTAGTACTTGGACATCCATGCCTGGCCACCAGTACAATTCACGTAGTCGTTGCTTTGTGCGTATAATTCCTTGGTGACTCTCACGAGCAAATCGTATAAGGCTCTCTCTTAAAGACTCCCGAACCAGCAAATGATGAGATCCACGGACAACATAATCATCAACTAAAGACTATTCATATCTAATCCTGTAGTAAGGTTGTAGAACAGGGCTCAGTTTAGTTGCTGAATTTGGCCATTTGCTTTGTAGAATGTTTCTTAATTGTGTTTGTACGAAGTGTTAGCAGTGTGGTTAAAGGTCTATGGTCGGTCCGCAACATAAACTGTCGACCCCACAGTTTCGTTCTCCATTTTTCTGTAGCCCAAACACACGCTAGGGCTTCTTTTTCAACAGTAGAATATTTATGTTCTGCCTCTGAAAGTGTTCTGGATGCAAAAGCGACAGTTTTCTCTACTCGATCTGTATGGCATTGTGTAAGGACAGCACCCAGGCCATAGTCTGAAGCATCAGTGGTAACAATAGTAGGTAGAAAAGGATCAAACAATGCTAATGCTGGACTGTTCATGATGAACTGCCTAACAGTGTCAAAACTATAATGAGCAGTTTCTGACCAGACCAAGGTGGTATTTTCTCGTAGCAAAGCTGTCATCGGTTCCACAACTGAGGCATAACTGGGGATAAATTTTGAATACCATGAAGTGAGGCCTAAAAAAGAACGCAGGGTTTAGAAAACAGATGGCGCAGGTGCCTGTTTCCCAGCTGTCACATGGTCAGGATCCGGCAATAGTCCCTGTTGTGATATAATGCGACCCAGAAATGACAGTTGGGTTTGTCTAAAACAGCATTTAGAAGTATTCAGTTTCATTCCTGCAGATTCAATGGGATTCAAAACAATGTGATGGTACTTGTCATGAAGATCCATGGAGTTTGGCCATATACAATGATGTCATCCAGATAACACTGTACACCAGATACATTACTGAGAATTAAACACATCAGTCTTTGAAAACAACTGGGTGCAGAAGCCAGGCCATAAGGTACACGTTTGAAATGGAACAAACCTCCATGAGTAATAAATGCAGTGAGATCTCTACTTTCCTTATCAAGCAAAACGTGATGATATGCGCATTGAAGATCCAAAGTAGAAAAGAAGTTAGCTCCTCTGTCCCCTGGCTGAGGATTTGTTTGCCTCTGCCACAGCAGTTTTACTTTGACCTGAAAGTGTAACAGCCTTTGCAAGGGTTAAATCGTGTTCAAAAAGTAATCTCTCTCTCATATATGAGCTGAATTAGTTTTTTCCACAAGTTGAGCTCCTATTATTTCCTCAGTTAAAGCACCAAAATCACAGGTAGCAACCAGCTCTCTCAACGCTGCAATATAGAGTATTGTGGATTCACCACCATGCTGTCCACGTTGCTGGAATTTATATCTTTCTGCATTCACATTTACTTTAGGCACAAAGAAGTTCTTTAACGCAGCGAGAGCTGAATCATAAGATTCATTTGCTACAGGTAAAGTGTAGAACATACGCTGTCCTTCCGCTCCCAGGCAGTGAATAAACAAAGCACGTTTTCTAGCATCAGGTAAGGACTCCTGATTAGCAACAAGTATATAATTCTCAAACGTCTGAATCCAAGCAGTAAAATGTTAAAAAGTTTATTGAAAAAATTGAGGACGTTTTTCCTTCTCATTAGATATAAAAACTTTTCATATAAAACAAAGAGGTTTTGCTTGACATTCAATCTGGAACAGGCCTATAATAGAGAAATACTGCAATTCCCTGCGTCAATAAAACAGTCCAATGCGGGGCTTAGTTATTAGTGACTGGAACTCCCTCTTCACTGAAATAGCACCGCTACTACAATTCCGTGCGTCTGTAAAACAGTCCAATGCAGGGCCACGCATAGAGAGAGAGGCTGCTGGTCCATAGACGCGAGTGAGGCCGGGGGAATCGTAGTAGCAGTGCTATTTCAATGCAGCAGCGGGCCAGCTGCAGTTCATATTTTAGAATTCCTTTGGGGTCCAAACAAATTCCTTTGGGGGGGTCAAATTTGGCCCTCGAGCCACAGTTGGACACCCCTGTTTTAAGGAATAAACAACTAGAACAGTGACATCTACAGCCCAGAAGGATGAACACCACAGTATGTAAAACGTTTATTTAAAAAAAAGAAAAAAAAAGTTAACTTTTTCTGTTCATTAAAATAACATAAAATTTACTTTCTGGTTTTAGGTAAAAACATTTTGGTGACTTACTTTATATTTCTTTGAAAAAACTGTTTTACAATCTGTAAATGAATCATCAAGTGGAGTCTGGTGTCCTCTAGTGGATATTGCATGTACAGACATAACAAATATTGCATTCAAAAAATACCTACCAAACCAATATGCATTTTTGTCCTATCAAGGGTGGAAAACAGGAAAGAAATAAGTAATTTTAAAATATGCTTTTTCTTAGCACATATAGATGTTTTAAACATTTGAACAGCACAAACATTTTTTTTAGGGCTAAGGGTAATGTGTGCCATTAAAAAGAATGTTTTTTTAGAGGAACAGTGACTTTTAATGCAAGCTCGCCAGTGTAAAAACTGCCAGGGATGCCGGCTGAAATTTAGTTGGTGAATTGAGACAGGGCTTCCGATTTTGGATCGCGAATACGAATGCACGACCGAGCCTCCAATTTTGCTTGGTGAATCAGGGCCCTTGTGTAAACTGTAATGATAAGACCACCTGGACTGTGCCCTTCACCACTTAAAGCAAACCTTATGGACCTGATTTATTAAAGCTCCCCAAGGCTGGAGAGAATACACTTTGACCAGTGAAGCTAGGTGATCTAGCAAACTTGGAATGGATTTGGTCCAGGATTTAAAACATTTGCTAGCAAATAGTAGATGATTTTAGGAAATCCATACCAGGTTTTCTGGATTACCCAGCTTCACTGAAGAAAGTGTATTCTCTCCAGCCTTGGAGAGCTTTAGTAAATCAGGGCCTATGTCTTTGCATAGATCTCTGAATATTACTGATGATAATATATGTATTTTGTATAAAGTTCATCATTTTTTGAGTGGGTTGAGTTTTGTTTTAGTATAAATATTTGACTATAATGTTGTATGCTTTTTTAAATAATACAAATTATAATATTATTTTTAAAATACCAGGCAATTTGTAGACCTGAAGTCATGTGGGATTATGTTTCATAATAAAAAAATGTTAGTTGGTAGATCACCTAAACTGGTAGTTTGTTAGCATTTTATTGTTACTGTTTTACTGGGAAAAAACAGGGAAAAAAAATAAAGTTAAACAGAACCACACAAAAGTAAATAAAAATGTCCTAAACACTGGGGCAACTCAATCTAGTGCAACAAAAACAAATCTCCCTTCAACAAAATGTGTGCTAGAGAAACTGATACATAGAAACAGTAAAATAAAAAGGGGAGCGCATTAGAGCGTGGTTCCATTTGTCTATTAAATACAAAAGAGATGAAAAAACAAAAAAATAAAGAAAACTCCACAAAAACTGGGAAGAGAACAAAGTAAAGAAAATAAGCAACAGGTAAGTGGGAGAAAGGCAAGAGAAAAGAAGAGGGTGAAAGTTGTCTAGCAAGGCATACTGCACCAATACAACATGGGAAAGGGGTAGGTTGCATTATGTAGGATGAAAATATGGACCTGGGATACTACATTTACAGGAGGGTTAGCAGTTTGCTCTCAGGAATTTTGTTGTTTTTAGTCTAATAATGTTTTTAAAAAAATCTTAGGAGAAATTATAGGTTAGACATACAGTTGTCAAATGAAAATTAAGTGTTACATTGTCTGTAAAGTTTTTATAACCGTATTAAAGCATTGTTTTCAATGCATTATACAGTACTTGAATTTCAGAATACCTACATAAAGTCATTTTATAAAATTGGATAAAGATCTGATAAATAATTATGAAAATATGATAAGAATAAAATGGGAGGGAAGGGGTTCAATTTGATCTCTTTATTATTATGTTTCTACTAAATCACAGAACATGTAAGATATACTTTGTATTTTTCAAAGTCTATCCAAGTGTTTTAGGTACTATCTAAATAATGTAGTCTATACTTAAATGCAATCTATACTCCAAAACCAATCTCTGCTGTTTGGAGAATACCCAAATTTCCAGTACAAGAGGTGAGTAATTAGGCTCCATTTCTCAAATAAATTGTTAAAGATTTTTTTTGCAGTAAATCTTTCTTGTATACTGGCGATGTTTAAATGTAAAAGCAAAAAGTAGCCGTGTCTCCTTGTCAACTGGGACAGAAAAAAAAAAATGCATTCTCAGAGCAGAGAAAAACTCTGCATGGGCAGGAATGGCTGATAGCAGAGATGGCACATCTGGAACCATAGGGGCTATGGGTATGATCTGAGCATTTACTGCTCTAGATCCTGGACAAACCTAAAGGTATTGTCAGCTTTTCTCACTGGGTTGATAGGTGTGTTGTAAGGAGAAATAATTTCCGCAATAACCCCTGCCTCTAGAAACTCCATTACCATTGGTTCTCTAGGGAAAGTGTATATTGTTCAATGTAGACAGGTGCAGTGCCGGGTTTAAGCATTGCCTTGTAAAGTGTACAAGAGATTAGACCAACATCCTGGTCAGTCCTTGCCCACACTTTAGGAGGAACCTGATCAAGCAGTGGATCCCGTGGCTGACATTTCAGATATAAAAAACAATTACTGTTTGGCACATGAATAGGCATAACTGAGGATGTGACATGTACGTGTCCTGTTTTGCTAATCCCCAAATGCAATCTCAGTAAAACAAAAACATCCCTTCCTAGCAGATTCATGGGACAATTTGGGATGATCCTGAAAAATATATATATATATATATATATATATAAATATTGGTGTCCCTGTTGGTTTCAGACCTTCCTTCCTTTAGTTTTAGTTAGGAAAAGTAAAGCTTGTCTCTACTTTTCACATAAAAGTTACACTTCTCACCACATGAGACATGAGGTTTGTTTAAACTGGTACTAGTGTTAGTTTTTTTGACACACTTGACAGATGACTCCAAGTCAACTCAAACAATAATATGGCAGGTTTTTCTAGAAAGGACATTTATAGGTGTCACCTTCCCTTGTAATCTAGGTATATAATTTAAATTCCATGTAATATTCACAAACATATGTTAGCAGGTATATTCCAAGTGCAACCTAAAGTATAACCATTGCAAAACTCACAGTGGTGTAACAGTATCTTGTTCCTGGCTGAAATATATCAAACTGATCAGCAATATGTTCTTGGATTTCATGCAGTTTGCCCTTCTGCTCTGTAGCAGTTCCCCAAGCTTTATTTCCTTTTTTACCTTCTAATAATTTAATTGTGAGAATCAACAATCAAAACCACACAAACTGCACATGCATGAACTGTGTTGGTTTCCTGTTCAGAAAAACTGTTACAAAAAATAAGTATAATTTTTAATTCTAGGTTGGGAAAGGTTTGTAGTTAATAGAGTATTTAATTTAAAGTACAACTTTACTTAACTCCTTAACTCCTCTAATCCACTCCTCACCTATCTTGACCTAACCTATTCTAATACCCTATACCAGCCTTTCTAAATTTGTTTACCTTTGGGGAAGCCTTAACCTTTTTTGTGATGTTGGGGAATCCCTGTTATATTCAGTCAGTAGGAAAATGCTATTGCTAAATTGGTTGCCACAATGCCACCCATACAGATAAAAGGGTTCTTGGTTTCATGCAGCTGGCTCTACCAAAAGGTGGTGGTCCCAGAACTTTGTAAGCCAAATTTTATAGAAGATTAATTATCCATAGCTCCAGGAGTTTGGAGGAACCCTAGGGTTCCATGAAACGCTGGTTGAGATAAGATATCCTATACCGTAACTTGCTTACTGCTTTTCCCACAGGTATCTTCGCCTGTGCCAGCCATATAAGACTTCACAGACTTAAAAGGGATCACTGGGGTTAGTTTGAAAAATAATCATGTTTTTCCTTTTTTTTTTTTTTATTGAATTTTTCCAAAAAGAAAAGAAAAATAACCAAGTATAACACTAACAATATTAAGACAAGGTACATCATACCTGGTAAGCTTATATAAAAGAAAAAAGAAAAATGCCCGTAATATCATTGTCACGTCTTTACTTATGAAGTCACTGAGCAATATACATCGAGTTGTGTCATTAGTCATCAATAAACATAAAATGACAAAGGAACATGGAGCAATAAGGAGCAGAATAAACAAGGGGAAAGGAGAAGCAGTAACGCAGGTGCAGCATAACCAGTAGGTTATATAATATTTCTGTTAACTAGTGGGACCTCCTTAGGGGAGGGGACGGTACATTAAAGAAATGTGCTGGTAGAGGATAATAAGTAAGTGTCCCATGGCATCCAGATTGTTGTAAATTAATTAATGTGATCATGTAACCGGGCAGTGAGGTGTTCCATTAACTGAACATCCTTTATTCAAGCATACAGATCAGTGAGTCCTGGGGGTGAGGTTGATATCCAATGCCTCAATATTAGGCATTTAGCCGCTGGCAGGACATGGGAGGCTAACTTTTTGCCAAGTTTGGAAAGGTTTTGTATAGGCAGGCCAAGTAAGTGTGTGACCACATCTAAGGTTATCGGGATCTCAAAAAATCCCTCCAGGAAATCATTGACTAGTTTTCATTAAGGAACTAAAGTTGGGCATCTCCAAAATATATAGTACATTGTACCGACTGCTCTCTGGCACCTCCAGCATCTATCACTAGTGGTAGGAAACATGGTATGCAGCCTGTCAGGGGTAAAGTACCAATGCATTATTATCTTAAATGCCGTCCGTGCTCTAGTCTATATAAGCCTCCAGATCCCTGGGAAAGCTCCCTACCCCAAGACCCAATCACATTTTCTAAAACAGGTTTGTATGTAGTCCTTTACTTTCTGTACCTGTGACAATTCAAACATTTTGTATTTCTAATTACTTTCTGTACCTAAAAATTTAGTTACCAGTACCAATAGCCAGGGTGAATCTTCCCAATAAGGGGAAGACACAGGGGCTAGCATTTTAAATGGAGTAATAACAGGTTGTATTAGTATTATAAAAGCTAAGCAGGTGTTTAAACACATGGTGATAATATTTCAGTAGTTAAATTATTCAGTACTGTGTTCATCTTAAATAGAAGATGAAGAACAGGTTGAATTGACTTACAATGGCAGCAGTGAAAAGAGGTTATACATCAAGGACAACAAGTGTTTCAAACACGAAAGTAAATATGGGGAAAAGCTCAAATAGTACGGTAGTGCCCTGCAGACATTTCACTGTGGAAAATACAGTACACACATTAGGAAATAATGTTAAGAAAACACGATGTGCTATCCCTGCAAGTGCAGTGATCAGGTAAGTCCTATCTACTCTAATTTTGTTATGTCTATGTCATTTTCCTATGCTCTCTGTAGCCATTGCTCTGATTTTTTGAAATGTTGAACCTAATCAGTAAGTAGCCACATTTAAAATAGTTTAGATAGTAATGTCAACATACCTGTATATGTTTAACTAATTCCTAATATAACTTTATATTACTGTACCAAAAAATATCTATATTATTATCATATATTAACATTGCAGGTTTTTTTTTCAAACAGCCGCTCCAAACAACAACTGCAGTCATTTGGTGAAATGCTATACTACTTGAGTCTTTATTCTGCTGCAATTAAATTTAGTCATATTTGTGTATGGGTGTGCAACCCCACATAACATACATCTACATCATAAAATTCCCTTTTCTCCCTAGCTAAAAGCTTGTAAGAAGCCTGAAGTGGGTAGGATTAAAAATACCTAACCTGCATATACATAAGTCAGTTACCAGTATTCTCAACACTCAACTGTCAACACTAGATAACCATGAAGATGTAGATTTTTTATATTTAAATTATTACATATCTGATTTCAGAATTGAAATACAAATAAAATAGTGTCACTTGCCTACATAAGAAAGAGTGATAATGCTCCCAGTTAACCTACTCACTTAGTAGAGTGCTCCAACACCACGTGATGTCACTTACCTTAGCCTGTTATATTGTTTGCCTGCAAAATGACTGCTTAGGCAAGAGCAAGGTCTCATGGAGGTTATTACATGCCCCCCCATACCTAGAAGCCCCACTCCTATTGAGTAAAAAAAGTGAAGGCTTCTACAAAGTAAGGAGGCGGCAATGGAAGATGAGTTATTGTGCTTAGCAGGGCAGGCTATAAAGAGGCAATGTCATTTGCCCTGAATGTGAAATTGTCTTTTTGAAGGAAACATATTTGTTGCTTTTACTTCCACATATAGAGAATATGGGACATTATTCCTCTCCATAGTTCAGTGCTGTACCTTAATTGGACAATCAGAAAACCCCAGCACTGTCACATGGAGAAAGATGGAGTTTATTGAGCCATGTGCAGGTTTAGCTCATTTAAAACAAGCACAGGGACTAATCTGCTTTGTGATTGCAGAAGAGTGTTGGAAAGGCGAGTATTCTCTGTCTTTAGTGCCTCCTGAAAGCTAACTTTTACATTGTCTAGTACTGATAAAGTACACACAAGCTTAGTAGTAAAGGCACATCACTCTCACTAAGGTGCGCATAATAAATGGCAATACATCCTATATTACAGCATGTTAAAATTAGACAAGAATAAAGATATTCAAGTGTTGCTGGTCATTTGACTATATGCAAACTTTAATAACCCTGTAGCCATTCAAGACACAGATTTTTCATTATCCTGACAACTCCAGACTTGTAAAACTTGTTTTTTTTTTACAAGCTACACTAAACTTGACAACCACAAGGATATATAAGGGAAAGGGGTTAGGTGCAATGCATAACAGTCAGGAAGGGATAAGGATCTGACAGAAGTCTCTGTTTCAAACATTATGTATCATGCAAAGAAGTGAAGAAATAAAAAAGAACTTTGGGAAGTGCCAATATTTTTGTTCTGTGGCCACTTAAGTCCTAGCCTGGACTCACACTACCTTAAAGTTTGGCTTCCTGCTTCTGAGCGTGCAGTATAGAAGATCACACAAAAAACAATATTATATTTGGACGACATAAAGCTAAAAAATTGCAAATATAAATCTTCCATAAATAAACCTGCATGCTTGTAATATGTAAAGGTAAATGTTAAGTTATGTTCTGCATATTAACATTTATGATGGGATCTTTTTAAACATAAGTCAGCTTACTGTGTATGTGAAATTATTGGGTGGAAATACACAATACTGCATAATGAATAATTAAATAGATACCAATGTCCTAAAAGAAAACAATTTGGGGGTGGGGTTTTGGCAGAACGTGATCTGCCTAATTAGCTATTGACTAGGACCGGAGTCATATTTCCCTACTCCAATTTCAATACTCTATTCCAATAAAATGGGTGTTATGTTGACAATATTGTCTTAAAAATACCAAAAACTAATATTTTCATATTTAATTTTTGGTAACAAGGGAGAGTTAAACTATCTGACCATTATTTACATCTTTTAACGATTGTCCCATAGAGAATAACCTGAAAGGTCCTACTACTTAGGACCTGACATTTGCCTACATTTCCCAAAGATTTCTTTGCTTAAATTATGTGACCATTATAAAAGGTTAACATACAAACTGTTTCTTAAGTGTCACCCCAGTGTGATATTGTGTAGGACTAAAAAAATTGGATTTTATTGGATTCAATTATGAGGTAATCAAACAAAGGAAAAGTATAATAATACATAATATAATACAAATGTACAATTTTGTATACATAGCCTATATTCATATAGCATACTACTACTGAAAAGGATGTAGGCGAACAGTTGCAAGCAACAGTTACAACTCGCTGGGGTGACAGGGAAGAATCAATTTGTATGGTATGAAATGGGTGAGGAAAGCGTTTGAATCATTAGCTAATTTATTGATACTTATGGTTGAGATAGTCACCCAATTGAACTATTTATTGTATATCATAATAAAAAATAAAAGAAATGTACACAATTTTTTTAGTACCTTCACACAAAAACAACCACTGCAATAAAAATATTAAAATATTGTACATGGAAAATGTTTAAAGACCAGTTGAAATATCACACTTTCATTTCTCGATATCAGGCAAAGATGTCATGCAAGTAGAATCTATGCACCAACTTGACACTCCATAAGTTTTTATGCTTGTGATGTGGGAGGCTGGGGGCAGTTCCCAGGTACAGTCCAATTGCCCTCAGAAGTCTAAGGGAATCCCTAATCTGTGTATGTCTTGCCCAAAGGTTTCAAAGTGGTCTGCTGTGAAAGTGTATAGCTTATACAAGATTCTGTTAGCTAATAGATATGCCAGAAAAATTGGTAAAGAATATATTCTAAAGCTTATGGATACTCTTAGAAGAATAAACAGCAACTAGGATCACTGACATATTACACTTTAGAGATGAACTGACTCAAAGCATGAATATTTGTTATGCATGGCATGTTATTTGTTATGCAAAGCATGTTATTTGTTATAAGAAACATTTAGATGTAATAGTTGTACATTGGCAATACAATGCAAATCTCTGGACTTTTGTGCCTACAGACTCATAGTTGTATATATAATATAATATATATATAATAAAAGATCCCATACACTGTTGCTTCTGACATCTAGTCTTGTTAGATTTGAAGTGACCTGCTTTGGTGCTCACTATACTATTTTATGGAGAGTCTGGCATGAGTAAGGAAAGTCCTGCTTTCACCAAGATGGACATCCCAACACATAGGGCATGATTTGTTAAAGCTCTCCAAGGCTGGAGAGGACACACTTTCTTCATGAAGCCGGGTGATCCAGCAATCCTTGAATGGATCTGGTCCAGGATTCAAAACATGTGCTAGCAAATAGCAAATGACCTATGAAATCCATTCCAGGTTTGGTAGATCACCCAGCTTCTCTGATGAAAGTGTATCCTCGCCAGCCTTGGAGAGTTTTAATAAATCAGGCCCATAGACACAGTTCAGATCAAGATATTGGGAGTCACATATATAGCAAAATCTCAGCTGCAGGGAGACTACTGGCAATACCACCGACTGACCCTTTTACTTCTGCCGGCGTTTTATGGGGACAGATTCCAAAGTCCTATTTATTGGGTGACATTTTTTTCTTATTTTTCTTTCTTACTTTAGTTTGTAGGTTCTTCTTTGCATTTGCATGTTTTATCAATAAGACAAAAAATATGAATGATGTTGTAGACTTTTTATAGCATTAAAAATTAAAAGCTACATACTTTATTTTTATGCAGATTTTTCTATAATTTCTACAGGTGCAGATCAGGTGTATTGGGCCTTGACCATTCATGGGAAATAAAACAGACAGAAAAAAGAAATTTACCTTCTTCTGCAAGCAACAGTGGTGTCTTAACAGCTCCCCGAAGCCTTGTAACTTATCTGCAAATCTGTAGACCCATTGTACCTAGAGTTCGAGCAGTCTATTCGGGATATAGGACGAAAATCCCTTATCTACATGAGCCTAAAATGGGCAATGCAATAACTTATCCAAACGATGACCCTGCATTGGTGGTTTATGGGGTTCCATTTGGACATTCAAGTCCTTCTGAAAAAAATCCTGAGCAGGGATCAGAAAGAGTACACATCCATGTTTATCTACCATATGAACAGCAATCAGCCAGGGAGAGTGCAAAATCACAATCTGAGGAAGAGGAAACTTGTTCAAAACTCACTAATCTAAGCTTTCAGGAGGGAACAAATTCAGAAATACCTGAAGATAGTTATATAAGGAAATAGTCTTGTGTGTGATTTCAGTTTATAGGGAGAGTATGTGGTCATGCTTTGCAAAATTGTATATACTTCTTAGTTGTTTGCTACTACTTGCAAAATATCCAATGGTGTGGAATAGCTCACTTCAGCTAGTCCTTGATTTGTGTCAATATAATTTATTTACCCTAATTGTGCATACTAGCTTTCAAAGACACCGCCGTCTTTACTAAATGGTACAAAACAATTTCATAACTGTTATATCCACTTTAAATATAACTTATATTTGCTAAGCATTTAAGCTGTTAATGAAAAATTGTTTTAAAAGGCAGATATACCCCCCCCCTTGAAACTTCATAAATAAACCCTGGGGTACACATATCACTGGTTGGGAACCTTTGGGTTTTATAAGCTCATAAGAACTTTAGCTCAGGGATTTTATAACAAATTTGTAATAAAAAATACCACTAGTTTTAAAGCTGAACTCCAGCTTTACCTTTTATTCTTTCACATGTAGAAAGTCATCTGCTATCATAAAGAGGAATGCTCCCATATCCCAGAACATGGTGGAAGACAAGCATCATCAAGCTCTCCCCCACTGATCATTACAGTCCATGACCAACCATCTTTTTAGCAGTCAATATTTACCTACCATGCTATTCCCTTTAAAGTACTCTGCTGTGTTAAATAGAGAAGCTTGCTCAACAATCTATTGTGTTTGACACTTCTCTAGGTGTGTGATGCTGGCACCTTCTACTGTGACCCGGGGTTTCACTTACTGGCCCCTTACAGGTATGTCTCTACAGGACAAAGGTCAAATTAAAGAAACTACAATGCAAAGTTGGTGGACCAGGTACTACACCAGTGTTTCTCAACTAGGTTTCTGTAGACACATAGGGTAATTTGAAGATTGCTAAGGGTCCCTTGAGCAATGGGAAGTTTGGGACTCTCAGGTCAGTTTAACTGATATCAATGATCTTTCTGTTGTAAGATGCATTCTTCGTATTGACCACCACACTAGTATACTGTGAGTTGTCGATATAGTAATTATAGCAGGGGTTCCCTGAAGACTTGAAAGTTTATTTCCCCCAGAAACACTACATTAAACACACTCATAGGTGTGGAGTGGAAAAGGTTTTTACCTTTACTTCATTAAAAATTGTCTCAGTGGGTTTTATTATTAACAACTTGGACATAATTGTAATGTGCATTTAATTAGATATTTGGATAAGAAGTAGTTAGATATTTGGCAATTGCTTGTTTCACCAAATAAAATACAACTTTTATAAAACATAAAGATAACAATAATTTAATAAAATCCTGCCTAATGATAGTGGTTTCTATTTATCTTGTTATAATGACGCCTTTATCTTATAATCACGCCTTTATTTTCCAGACAGTCAATATTCTATACCACCATTCTATGATTTGCATTCTTCTTCAGGTTTACATTTGTCTACATTTAAATGATTCATATATACTGTAGGAGAGCAAAGCAATTTCTGCCTGAATACTTGAACATTTGCAAAGTGCTTCTGATTGGTGAGTTGGAAATCCCTGGCCTACAAAATCACACATTTTGGCAACTCACATTTCACATTGCTGTTTAAAAAATGACCCTTGAGGTGCATTAACAGCCCATTCATTTTAAATAGGCTTCGTAATACCATGTGTAGCAGCACAGTCTGTTAGGATAAAAAAGCCTTCACTGGATGGTATTTTTCAAACAGTTCTTCTTTGTGTATTTTATTGAAATTTGCACCAAACCTAATACCTGAAGCATTCAGCAAAGTCTCCAGCTTCATGAGATTACAAAGGCTAGCATTAGTGTTACCCATGAAAGCAAGAGCGATATAAGTTATATAATTTTTGTTTCCCTGGTGTGTTAAAATAGAATTTTGTAGGCTCAATTGCATATTTTTCAAAAACATAAATAGACACAGTAGAGAAAAACATGGATTATACCCAGAAGGCAGTACAGCCTGTGCTAGTGCTATGTGTTCTAAAACTTTAAATTAGGTTACAAGCAGACTGCTAATGGAATCAGCCATAAGTAGCAGGTCATTTTCAAAGCAGAAGAGAACATATTAGTTTAGAATTTAGGGATGAGTTTATTCCAATGCTGGCCAGATATACAGTAACTTTTAAAACATTGAACCTTTTGTCGAGTGCAAAAACTATTCAGATTAAAGCACCTTACCATCACCACAGCTATATAGATATAAAACAGGGCTGTCCCATTGGTGGGTTTCAAAAAATGCTTTATGGGCTGCAAGTTAGACAGCAAAATTGTCCAAAACAATGGGACTTTAAAGGTGCAATAACAACTGCAGTAATTCTTAAATCTATTTATTTTTTATTAGGAACACATCAGTCATGTGAACATCTGCAGGTCCAAGAATATGCATTAAATTAATATTTTTTTTTTAATATACATTGGGTATAATACATTTTATCAACCTTTATTACCATCGATGCACATTACTTGTCAACGGGTTTCATGGTAATGTCACCACGTCTTCAGGAAAAGACCGAGAGATGAAATATATTACATGATTGTAAATAATTTATTATTACAGAAACAACACCATTTTTAGCAGTTGTATTTATTGCTTAATACTCTATACTTCAAATATACTACAAATTTATATACAAACATCCATGAAAGCATAAGAGTAAAAAGGATATTTCCTTCATGATTTCAGACAACACCAAATACAGAATGGTAGAAGAGGGTAGAGTGATTTACTTTTATGAATTCTACCAGCTAGAGTCTCTTGTCTAGAAGCGCGATCTACTGAATTTGCTGTCATATCAGGAACCTTGAAATTCCAGCCCAATGGGAGAGGAAGATAACTGTTGAACACCAATAAAAGGCTTTTTTTTGCTCCAAACATCAGGGAGGCCCGCAGCATGGGACTAGGAACAGGGCCGGCATGACTGGGATGGGAGGGCAGCCCCCTACAGGATTGTTAAGGGTTAATGGTAAGCTGAACAGAGAAAGGTGGGATTAGTTAGAGGCTGGGTCAGAAGTGTAGGGGAGGAGAGTAGAGGGTTTGAATTGAGGGTACATAGGAAACAAGGGACAGAATTTTTGCGGGAAGAAAATTTTAGGTAGGTGACCTCAGCATGGCGTCCTTTGACACCCTGATGGAGCAGCTTAGGGCTGCAGCGGCCTCACAAGGTGAGGCCTGGTTGCAGGAGAGGGTGGCTGAAGCTTTAGGGGGAGCTGCGGCCTTGGAGGCATAGGCCTCCGGTGCGTCTGAGCCCTGAACCTTTTTCCAGAGCTCAGCGCCGTTTTGGGAGCCCCCAGAGGGACCCTTCACCGGCGGAGCTCTGGAGAGGGGGCTGCAGCTACAGTCCCCTCTTTTCAGCAGGTGAGGCCTTGAGAGGGGAGGCCTCACCTTAGGTCAGGCCCCTGAGTTTTGCGGGAATCAGGCAAGGAAGGAACAAAAGGGGGGCTGTGGCCTCCAGGGGTCGCAGCCCCCAAGATGAAATGTGCATGTCACCTCATGGTAAGGCCTCACCTGAATGCGGGGAGATGTGTCGAGAGGAGAGGTTTATGTCTGCTTCGAGGGACCACTAGGAGCACATTTGAAGGAGGAACTCCGCAAACAAATTTTTAAAGGTGAATATGTGGATATTTTTTCGCTTTTGCCGTTAGAGTGGTTCAATGTAGATAAACCAGTGGGGGAGGGGCATAAGGATGACAGCGAGCAAGATTGCTTGATTCAAGACCGAGATATCGCTTGATTCCTCGCACCTTTTGTAGCTGGTTGCAGGCCTTTAGTATTTTGTAGTATTTTTGCGAGTGTCCTTGTATTCTTTGTATTTTGTAGTCTTTTGGCGAGTGTCCTTGTGGAACGCCAGCCGGAGCTGTGTGCGGGTCTATTTTGTTACCTAGATACTATTAGGGAAGCGTATCTGCTGTACGGGGGCACGGCCTGGCTGCGGTATGACAAACAATTTGGTCAGCGGAAGGCAGAGGGACTGCCATTGCAATGGGATCACAAAGACGTGAGTCTTGAGTGAGACATGAGTGTGCTGGTTGTTGCAGAAGGGTTTTGATTCCCTGCGAATTAAATGTTATTCCAAGGGAACCCAAAAATCTGAGGTCAGCGTTGCAACATCCATGTAGTGGCAGAGAAATTGGCGAAAGAGGTGGGGTTAGGAAGGTTGAGCGGCCCCTTTGAGGTGCCGCCAATTGACGGCCCGGTGGTCTCACCTTTGGGCTTGGTCCCCAAGAAGGAGCCAGGTAAGTTTAGAATGATCCATCATTTGTCATTCCTGCTGGGGTGTTCAGTAAATGATGGCTTTGACCCAGATTTGTGCTCGGTGGCTTACACATCGCTGGATGCTGCGGTGGGTACGGTGCTATAGTAAGGGTGCTTTAATGGCTTAGGTGGACATTGAGGCCGCTTTTCGTTTATTGCCATACACCCGGAGTGTGTACGTTTGTTAGGTTGCAAGTGGCAGGGGGAGTATTTCGTGGACAGGTGCCTGCCCATGGGTTGCTCCATCTCTTGCACCCTGTTTAAGCAATTTAGCACATTTTTAGAGTGGGTATTTAAGACAGTGGCGGGGTGGATTCGGTCATTCATTATTTGGATAATTTTTTGTTGCTTGGGCCACCGGATGGTTCGGTTTGTAGGGTTGTATTGGGAATGCTGCAGCATGTGGTGGAGCATTTTGGAGTGCTGCTAGCAGCAGAAAAAACGAGGGCCCAAGGTCAGTTATTACATTCCTTTGAAATGAATTAGATTCTGTTGCTATAAAGAGTAGGTTGCCGCAAGACAAGCTGGTGGCACTGAGGGCGGAACTGGTTGGGGCTTGTGAAAGGAAAAAGATGCGTTTGAGAGAAGTGCAGTCTTTGATGGGTAAGTTGAACTTGAAATGTAGGGTGGTGAGGATGGGCAGGATATTCTATTGAAGGTTGGCTTCTGTGACGGTGGGAGTTAAATTGCCGTCACACTTTGTGCGCTTGTCTAAGGAGGTGAAGGCAGATTTGAAGGTGTTTTTGGGTTCATTCAATGGGAAGGCTAAGTGGTTGGAGGGGCCTATCAGGACGGTGGATTTGGAGTTGTACACGGATGTGGCGGGATCTACGGGTTTTGGCGCCTATTTTCAGGGTATGCAAGGGCAAGTGGTATGCAAGGGCATGGCCTTAAGAGTGGGTGGAGGCGAAGCTGGTAAAGAATTTGGTGGTGCTGGAACTGTTCCCCATAGTGGTGGCAGTCAAGCTGTGCGGAAAGGATTTGGCGAACAAAAAGGTTATGTTTCATTGTGATAACCTAGGTGTAGTACAGACCATCAAAAGTTTGTCTGTATCGTCAGGGCCAGCGGTGTGGCTGTTGAGACATTTAGTGCTGAGATGTTTGCAGCATAACATCTATCTGTTTTGCAGGGGTCTGGAGCGAGTGGGATCAGTTATGCAGGCAGTTTGGAGGTAGGAGGTCAGTAGAGGAGTTGGTGCACCTACTAGTGTTTTGGTTGGCGCAAGATTTTGTTAGAGGCGTGTCAGTGGCGGGCGTTATCAAGAAATTGGCAGGCATGGCATTTTTGTTTAGGTTGAAAGGGGAGAGGGATTTTACAAAAGCATTTTTAGTAAAACAGGCTGTTAAAGGTTATAGGAAAGGAAAAAGGACCCCGGACACTAGGAGGCAGGTTTCCTTTGCGTTGTTGGGGGCGTTGTTGGATAGCATAGCAGGGGTGTGCATGGGTCCATATGAAAAATTGCTCTTTAAAGCAGCATTTGTTTTAGAGTTCTTTGGAGCAATGAGGATTGGGGAATTGGTTAGCCCGGACCGGGACTGGGTTGGTAAATGTTTATTTTGTTACAGGAGGACGTCATTGCTTAGTTTGGATAATGGGCCATTCCTATGTGTGGTGGGGCGCCAGAAGGGCAGAGGTCCGGCCAGAAGGCCGACAGCTAGGCTTACCCAGGAAGGAGGCTACTGTACGCTGGCTGGGAGTTTGTGGGATGTTATGGAGCAGGGTGGTGCCAGGACTTCAAAGATTTGTGGAATTGGACGGTCACCTGGATGTGGTAGTAATACATGCGGGGGCAATGATTTAGGTCAGCGATCCATGCGGGAGCTGATCAGGGATGTTAAAATTGATTATTTGAGGATCAGGTTGGAATTCCCAAGAGTGATCAGAGTTTGGTCAGACATAGTGGCCAGAACTAGTTGGAGGTGGGCAAGGTCAGTGGAAAAGATCAAAGTGAACAATTAGGTGGGCAGGTTTGTAGCCAGGAATGAGGGGATCGTTATTTGGCCCAGAGAATTGGAGGAGGGAACGTGAAAGTTTCTGTGCATGGATGGGGTACACCTTAATGCCATAAGCACAGCCTTGTGGTTTTTAGGTTTGCAAGATCGCATGCAGAGAGCATTTCTGGTGTGAAGGGGTGCTCAGACATGAGGTATCCCACCTGAGCTCTGTGGTGGTTGGGGTTTAGGAGGGTAAGAGTCCTGTTGGTCATTTTGGTAGGGCAACCCAGTGGTCGGGTGCCCATTAATGGTGTTATGGTGGGGCCTATGAGTTGGTGCTGGGCAGCTAGGGGCCAGTGTGGTACAAATAGTTAATTACAATCGGTTGAGCGGACTTTACCCTTCCTAGACCTGCAGCCTGGTGGTTGAAAGTGGAGGTGGTTTGTTGGATATAGTGCAATAGGTCACAGTGGTTTACAGACTTAGTTATAATTGGTTAAAGAACGTTTTATATGTTTAGCAATTTGGAAATATTATTGGGGTATTAATATGCTAATGTTATGTTAATGTGATGATAATTTGAATGTTAACTTATGATAATGTATGTTATTTATTATGGTTATTTATTGGTTATTTATTGTTATATAATGAAGTTTATATTTGTTAAAGAAATAAACGGCTGCTTGCCAGCCATTTTAATACCAAACAGGTGTTGTGTTTTTTGGAGAGGGGGGAGGGATGGTAAGAGGGTGGAGAGAATTGGGAGGTCAAAGATAGTGAACGTTGGGTGCGGGGAAATTTTTAAATCAAAGATTTAGTTAAGTGCGGGAAATATTTTAAGTGGGAAATGTTTAATGAAAAATAGGAAGGGGAAGGAAAAGCTTTTGTCAAGGGGTTTGGGGTAAGAGGGGGCGAAGATCCGAGCTACAAATCTTTCCACAAAAGGGAGAGTGGTATTACTATGCTATCAATGCCACTGACACCAACTGACACTGACCTCAATGGTGAGGTTTGTATGCGTTTTTATGCACTTTTATTAGCATTTTAAAGCTTGCCTTTAAAACGCTGGAAATGTCTATACAGCGTTTTCCTGTGTTTTTTCCGGGTTTATGTTTCAAGTGCCTATAAACGCCCCAAAACGCAGGAAATGGCCCTATTGAAATCAATGGGAGCGTTTACCCGCATTTCTGTGCATTTTCCAGCGTTAACCCCGAGTTTTAATTTTTTAAACATTGCAGGCAATGTTATAGATAATGCTCATAAACGTGCCTCAAGGAAACGTCCTGGTGTAGATTAGGAGAAGATGAAGAGAAAAGTGGCTCTTTAAGGCAGTATTATTATAAAATTGATTAAAATCTTTTATTTATATTCAATAAAATAAAAAAAATGTCTTAACATACATACATATAAGGTTTTAGTACTCTGACATTATGAATCCAGATACATTACATTAGGTTGGTTATAATGTACACCAAACCCCAGTGAAGTGAGGGTCAATATAGGTGATAGGTGGTAATGGTCTCTCCTGACCCCTTTTGCCCTCGTGGGCTTCCTCAGGGGAGTTGAGACCTTGATATTTTGACCAGGTAGTGATGTAAGTTAAAAGGATAGAAGATCAATCATTAAGCTTGACCCTGCATGCCAGAAAAAAAAAGAGGGGGGGTAGTGGTCGTTTGATTTTCCATGAAGGTAGTCCTGTTAAAAACATTGGTGGAATAGACTTGGATGGATTGACCGCTTGGTGAGGATAAGTTATCTGTAGAGAGATCTAAAATACTAAACAGATATTCGCTCTCCAAAGTGAGATGATGGATATGGGTAATATGTCAAACACCAAGGATAACTTCTATGCTTCTATGGTGTTAGAGAGAGAGGAGGTTTTCAAGTGCATAGGGAAAATGGGGTTGGATATTGCTTTTTTTGGATAAAAAGGAAAAGAGTGTCCTGTCAGCAGGCTTAGTCTATTGGAATGTATGGGAATTTAAAACATGGGCTTTTAAAGCCTTAGGTTAACGCTGGGGAAAAGGTCCGTGTAGACTAAGCCTAAGGTGGGATCAGCCAAAATGTTAGCTCCCTGCGTATCTTCTGTATGCAGAAAAGTATGTACTGGAAGAGTATTTTAATAAAAAATAAAAATAACCTTGGTACCAAGGTTTTTGTCTGTCTTTGAGACTTCTGCCCCAGTAAGTAGGCATATATTTTATTCTATTTACCCTATTTCTCTGGCACTGGCTCGTGTTATCTGGCCACATCCACTGTTTTCCTTGGTATGGGTAGAATACATAAGAGTTTTTTTCTCCAGTGTAGCCCTCCCTGCCCCAGGTCTTTTACAATGCTAGGAACTTTCTTGACACACAGCATTGTTTCAAGTCCTTATTAAGTATTGTGAGTGCCCAAAAAAGTTCAAACAGAGAATATAGTTTTTGTTTCAAAAAAAAAAACTTGTATATACTATCACAAATGTTATTGTACTGAAAGAAAAGGATGAATGTAATATCTTCAGAACAAAAATGTGCAAATTTAGTATACATGTGGTGTTGTGTGCAAAATAAATGCTAATGTTTGATTTAAAGAGAAACTGTCACCATTTTTCCATGCAATATGCCCTTGTAGTTGCTTGAAAAGTTGATTGCTTCAAAAGAGTCAATTTCCTAGCAAAGCACCCTCCTTCTTTCCATGTTAGATCTCCATCTCTCACTTCACCTACCTGCATAACCTTTTATATAGAAAAATTTGGACATCATTTGCAATTTTTATGTTTAGTTAGTAATAAAACAAAAATATTATTCTAATAAATTCTTTTATTGTAATGATGGAAAACAAGGGAGGCGCAGCGTGACGTTAGCGTAGTCCTAAGCTGCATGAGGCGACCACTGTCGAGCTGTAGGCCTCAGTATTGTTTCCACCATTACAACAAATACTGATTCTCATCCGATTGTTTATCTTACAGTGATCCCTCGTTTTTCGCGGTTAATGGGGACCAGAACCTTCCGCGAAAGCTGAAAAACCGCGAAGTAGGATTTCCCCCTAGGAATTTTCGTGTATGCGGGTACAACAATGTTTTACATATGTAAACAGTACTTATACTTTACACATTTAAGACAAAAATTACAACAGTACTGTATACGTATTTACTTAAACATGTCGGTGCTAATTAATAAGGTTAATTACAAAACCTTATACATACCGTAATAAACATTAATAAACGTTGCTTTCTGAGAGAGGCGAAGAGTCTTGTGTTGGTGGCGGAGGAGAGGTTCTCACTTGACTCGTAGAAGCTTTAGGCTCACTCAGAGACTCTTCTGCTGGAGATGCTGACGGTAGAGTCGGGGGCTTTACCTTGGAGAGAAACATGGTGATGGGTAGTTGTTGTCTTTGTTTTTTCTTTTCCTTCAAAATTCCCCTGTACAAGGACATAACCCCATCAACACGATTGCTGAAATCGACAGCTCGAACCATATTGTCGTCAATGTCTTGTGCAAATTGTTGCATCGCTCTTGCCATGTTGCACAATTGTTGCAGATTCTCCAGGGTAAGGCCACGCTTTTCAGTTTCTTCTTCGTCTTCCTCTTTGTTTTCTTCCTCACTTGCAGACTTTGTCATCTCAAGGAGGTCTTCATCGGTCAGTGGGTCCGAGTGGCAATCGATAAGGGCGCCGATGTCTTCTTCCGTCATGTCGACAAATCCTTCATTCTTTATGATGTGAGCCAGCCTCACCGCCTTCTCCACGGCTGAGTGATGAACTTCTTCAGGAGTGAAGCCTGGATGGTCGTGCACCACGTTCGGCCATAATTTCTTCCAGCTAGACTTTATGGTCTCACTCTTCATGTCCTTTAATGCTTGCTGAATATTAGACAAACATGAGGCAATGTCGTAACTGCGCCAGTATGCTTTCAAGGTGAATTCATCATTGGCATCGTCAACTGCCGAGATGAGGCCCTCCATCGTGGAGCGAGTGTAGAGTGCCTTAAAGGCACGAATGACACCTTGATCCATCGGCTGAATTAGAGATGTAGTGTTCGGGGGCAGAAACTCTATCTGCACACCGTCATATTGCAGGTCCGCTGCATGGCCTCCCGCACAGTCCATCAGGAGAAGGACCTTAAAGGGGAGCCCCTTTTCAGCCAGATACAGCTTCACCTGGGGAATTAAGCTTTTTTGAAATTTTTCGAACCAGCCTTTGCTGGCTGAAAAGCCTTGTCCTTGAGGAGGCGAATCACTCCTGGCAGCACTAGTACTGGCTTGAGGTTCGTCAGCACCTTCTTTAGCCTCTTCATTGTCGTCATCGGGCAAGATTTGGTCGTAGAGAGCTTTGGCCTTTGTCCTGATCATATTAGTGTCCAAACTCACTGTCTTTTTCCTGCAATCAGCAATCCACAATGCCAGTGCAGCTTCCATTTTCACAATTCTCTTATTACGTGGAGTTACCACACGTTTTGCTTCTTTATTGAAGGTTATTGAAGCAGTTTTGCGGATGTTTGCTTCCTCTTTCTTGATGTATCGCACTGTAGATTCATTCACCCCGTAATGGCGTGCTACAGATGCATAACTTCTGCCCTCTTTGATCATATCTAAAAGTTTCACTTTTTCGCTGATGGTCATCATCTTCTTCCTCTTGGGCGCCCCGGAGGAAGCTTTCGCAGGGGCACAGCGCTTAGGCGGCATTATAAGGGCTTAAGTAATAAAAAAGTTATCGCTTAAACAAAACAAGTTATCGCCAGCACAACACTAAAATACTGTACAGTATGCGAGACAAGACTCGTACTCTCATTGGTGGATGTCGCACCAATCACACGCCTTTATGAGAGCCTGTGGTATCTACAGAAAACCCGCGAAGCACTGAAGCCGCAAAACATGAAGCGCGAAGTGGCGAGGGAACACTGTATTTGATTATTGCTCAGATGCTTTATTAGGTAAGTATGACCTTAACTGTAAATTTTCTAAATGTTATATTTAATGGCATCAAATAGTTTGACTTTGATAACTATCATTTCTTGTTTGGTCTTAGATTCGAATGAAATAAATCCATAATGAGAGAGAAAAAGCAACAAATATTTTGCATTTCCTTAATACCAAAGATAATACAACTAATAGTAATAGTAACAATAGTTATACTTCACATAACTGTGAGCTGATCAGTGAATCACAGCCTCCACAGTCCTTCTCAGGCACCATAAGAAAGATCATTATTTTACAAATCTATTTATCTTTTTAAAAAAATCCTATTATTGGTCAGCAGGATTCAAAACTATAAATTTAGTGGTCCATGACATCCGAAAGGTTGGCGACTGCTGGCCTAAGGGTTGAGAAACTTCTATGAAGTGTCACATGGTGATGATTTAAAGTTTGGGATATACTGATATTAAGCAGACAGTAAGTGGTGGGATGCCTGGGGGAACATGTCAACAAGGTCAGCATGTGCATTGGAAATGGGGGAAGTGGGTGTAATTCATGTGTGCCTCATGTGCGGGGAAGCCTTTACTTCTCCTGCGCCCCAAGTAACGCACACTGCCTGTATGGCTGGGACAATGCCAGTCCATGGGGTCCCTGACAGGAGGGGGAGAACACACCGCCATAAACTATACACTGCCATATACTATACACTGCCATACATAATGCACTGCCAGGCACTGATATACAACTGTACAATGTGTGTGTCCACACACTGCCACACACAATACACTGCCAGGCACTGAAAGGCAACTGTACAATGCCCCTGATTCATCAATAAAATCCGCGCTCGCTGGAAGCGCGAAAGTAAGA
>NC_092858.1:99314589-99315600 GCF_032062135.1 Pyxicephalus adspersus | reverse complement strand
ATACACTTCCATGCACTGATTTACAACTGTACAATGTGTGTATCCCCACACTGCCATATACTACTATACACTGCCATATACTGTACACTGCCAGGCACTGATTTACAGCTGTACAATGTGTGTATCAGTGCATCAGTGTATCATGCAATGTCAATGGATAAAAGACTCAGTGTATCATGCAAACCATGGACTACACTGTACACCCCAGAGCAGCCTCTCACAACCATTTTACTTCAGTGGAACCCTTCAAATCCATTTCTTGTTTCAGAGAACCCCAGATAAGATGAATTTATTGAGGAGGGCTGGAAAGCCATGTTAAGGGGAATATCTGTAAGAATGGCCTGTACAATGTTAGGAAAAACGCCGCCCTTTAAACCCTCCCAAAATGAAGGGAAATCCCACATTTTTCTATTGTCTCTAGAACGAGAGGTTAGGGTACGCTACCAATGTGGACAGAATCATGAATATGTTAGGGTTGTGTATTTCTGTGACATTGTGTGCCAGCATTGTATGAATGAGTAGGAAGGGGTGAGGAGAGGGAGAGGTCTCCTCATGTCTCCTCCTCCCCCTCTGATGACATCCAGCAGGCGGTCTGCTGAGGAAGCCTGAGTGTGAGCACAGGGGCAGCCATGGCTGTTGTATTCACTGCCATTAGAGTTATTCTGGGCTTCTTTTTTGCCTTTACTGGAGTGCTTAAACTGACCGACCAGATCTCAGCCGAGGTGTATCAGCAGATGGTAAGTGGTACCCGGGCTGTGCCAGGGGAGGGGGCAGGGTGATACAATGGTGTTGGCGGAGCTCCTGTGGAGAGGAGCCTGCAGCGCGTGTCGGTGCACCTGAATGGGAAGGAAGGGTGACAACGTGTGGTGGGATGCCTGGGGGAACATGTCAACAAGGCCAGTGTGTGCATGGGAAATGGGGGAAGTGGGTGTAATTCATGTGCGCCTCATGTGCGGGGCAGCGTTTACTTCTGTGCCCCATGTAACGCACACTGCCTGTATGGCTGGGACA
>NC_092858.1:99274632-99314350 GCF_032062135.1 Pyxicephalus adspersus | reverse complement strand
CTAGACACTGCCATGCACTATACACTGCTATATACTATACACTGCCAGGCACTGATATACAACTGTACAATGTGTGTCCACACACTGCTATACACTATGCACTGCCATATACTATATACCATACACTGCCATACACTATAGCTCCATATGCTATATTCTATACACTACCAGGCACTGATAGACAACTCTACAATCTGTATTTCCCCACACTGCCATACACAATACACTTTGAGGCACTGATATACAACTGTACAATGTGTATATCCTCACACTGCCAGACATTGATAGACAACTGTACAATGTCTAAATCCCCACACCACCATATACAATACACTGCCAGACACTGATATACAACTGTACAATGTGTATATCCCAACATTGCCATACACAATACACTGCCAGGCACTGATAGACAATTGTACAATGTGTGTCCACACACTGCCATACACTATACACTGCCATACACTATATACGTTACACTGCCATACACTATACACTGCCATATACTATATACTATACACTGCCAGGCACTGATAGACAACTGTACAATGCGTATATCCCCACACTGCCATACAAAATACACCGCCAGGCAATGATATACAACTTTACAATGTGTATATCCCCACACTGCCATACACAATACACTGCCAGGCACTGATAGACAACTGTACAATGTGTATATCCCCACACTGCCATATAGTATACACTGCCAGGCACTGATAGACAACTGTACAATGTGTGTATCCCCACACCACCATATACAATACACTGCCATGCACTGATAGACAACTGTACAATGTGTGTATCCCCACACTGCCATACACAATACACTGCCGGGCACTGATAGACAACTGTACAATGTGTGTATCCTCTCACTACCATATACAATACACTACCAGGCACTGATCGACAACTGTACAATTTGTGTATCCCTACACTGCCATATACTATACACTGCCAGGCACTGATATACATCTGTGCAATGTGTGTATCCCCACACTGCCCTACACAATACACTGATAGACAACTGTAAAATGTGTGTATATCCCCGGACTGACACATACACTCCTCCATGTTACTGTACACTGTACAGGGTCTCCCTCTCCTTGTCTTGGTGGGATGAACGTTTAGGGATTGTGGAGGGGGAATGGGGAAATTGGGGGGTTATAACTTCCACATTGACCTCCAGTCTGATGTAAAAATAAATCTGCAGCCAAACAATCATAAATGCCGGATACTATGGTAAAAATTAACTGCAAGTGCACAAGTCATATTGTATGTACAAACAAGTACATTTAGTCAAACTTCCAATCACTTTTTTTTTTGGAGAAACCAATCAGGAGAGCAGAAAATTTTTCATGGGTGTGCAGCTTTTTGGTATTTCCAATCAAAGGATTACCCATCAGATTGCTCGGCCAAGCCTAAAATTTCTCCACTGATGTGGTTTGAGACATATGTGCAATTGCAATTTAAATTTTTTGCACCTTAACACACTAGGGTAAAGCTTTGACGCACATATGATATAGCACATCACAATGTATATGAGCACACTGCAGTATGATGTGTTGAAAGAAATGCTCAGTGCCCCTTTGAATATTTGGTGTGTTGTCAGCCCATTCACTAGAATGATTTGCCTTGATGCAACACACAATAATGTATGTGTATGAATGACAATGCAATTTAAAAAACCTGACTGTGGGTCAGAACCTCTGTCCTCCTTATGTGATATAAAGTCTTTAGATATACTTTAATTACAGAGTAATTGGGCTAGATGAGGACAATACAAACGTGGCAATCCATTAGTCTAAAGGTTAGTTGGTGCCCCATATCTCTATCTGTGACTCACGGACTTTGCCCAGCATCAGCTGAGAAATTTTGTAACAGTGCATTGTGGCAACAAATTTTTTTTCTATGTTTTACGATCCTGCGGTACTAATGTGGGTGTATAAATGGCAGCTTGTTGTTAGCCGATAACCCAGTAGTATGGAAGCTGTACTGGTAAAGTTAGTACCCCGTACCAAAAAGCAGATCTAGGAGCTCCTATGTGAAAACCAGTTTAATTCAAAGCAGAGTACCTCTGATGGGAATCCAGTTATATATACTGTTCTGGTATATATCCAATGCCATAGTGAGCATGATCCTTTTAGACGAGGGTCTGCATTGGGAAATGTCCTCTCTGTTCTTGTTGCAGTGACAATAAAATTGTCACTCCATAACTTCTAGTCCTGGTGACAATGGTCACTAGGAGATCTAGAGAAGTGTAATGTTCCCAGCTTGGGCATCAATAAAATCCCCATAAGGAAAAAGAGTGTGAATTGGAAATGACAAACTAAGATTAGCAGAATGTAGGTGTCTGCATAGCTGGTGGTACATACCAGCAGTGCCATACAGGTGATCTTATTCTTGGTTTCAGCCTGCCGGTAGCTAGGTTGCTTAGGAAAACACTAACCTGTTCTTATATTGTTTCTGGCCAGAATTCTGCAGGACCATTTTCACGGACAAGAAAGCAGTAAAAGTGTAACAAAGCTGAATTGGAGGATCTATGAACTTCTAGACTGCACCAGTTCTCCAACAGGAGATGTGTGTGGATAAGCATATGAGATCATTTGAGAAGCTTTCTAGATCCCTCTGAATTTGGAGTGTCCCTGCCAGATGCTTAAAAAAATCCCTGCAAGAGTTGATGTCCTCCGGTGGCCTGTGCTTCGTTTTAGTACTGCAGCTTTAGTATTACTTTTCAGCATTCAATCCTCTGGTCCAAGTTGTGGTTTCATCCTCTGACTCCCTACGTCTGGGATTACATGAAATGTAAATGTAGCATTGGGATTTTTTGTTCACTTATGTAAAGTCTATCTAGGGTGGCTACATTCCTCCTCCATACATAGTTTACAGTGGGTGTAGCCACCCTAAGACAAGTATGTTGCTGGTCAGATTACCCAGTCTTCTGATAATAGTCACAATGATAAAAAAGATAGCCAATCTCTCTAATAGGGACATAAAAAGCACCTGACAGGTTCTAAACATTTACAACTTTTATCCAAAACTAAACCTGGTGCAAAGAATCTGGTGCTTTTCAGCATCTGATACCAGTTTACATCACTAACCCAGTATACAAGGGACCAACTTGTTCATCTGATGTCCTACACTAGTATCTCGTGGGGGAAGGCTGTTCACTTTTGTTTAAAAAGGTCTGGAATGGCATTTATTTACTTTCTCTAATTTTGACAGGTTTATACAGTACTCAACCCAGAATTTTTTTTGAGCCGGGTGGGAAGAAATTGTAGGTGGGTGGCAGACCCTGTATTGTGACCCAACTCATCAGTAACCATCAAAAAACAGCCGGGTGTTTGCTGAAAAGTGCTGGGTGGTGCGCCCGGCTAAAAGGGGCTGGGGAGAACACTGTTATATTTTTTTTCCATATAATTGCTAGCTATAAGATCAAAGGGTCACTACACCCAGGAGTGATATTTTTGTTTTCAATAATTTTTAGGCAGGTAAATTGCCCTTCGATCTATTCTCCCTGGAAATGATGTTGTTTGCCCATAGTCACTGGATCTAGTAGCCAAACTTGCAGTCTCTTTTTAGAATGTTGGTGCAAATATCCAGAAGAGTCAGTTGAATTAAAAAACAAAAAAAACTGTTTCAGTTTTTGGTGTACTGACCGAGAGTGATGTCTGGCATAACTTTATGGCTTGACAGAAAAGATAATTCAGAAGAAATTGTATAATTGGATGTAAAAACATTAATGGAAATGTTGACATCTAATCATATGTATTACAGTATCATACACATTATATTCATCTAGCATCCTTAAGAATAACTGTGTTTCCTAAAGAACCTTGGCTTACAGCTCTATCTAGTGGTCATTTTACTTATGAACAGTATCATCTTTGTAAAGGATATTTTAAATCCTACATACAGCAGGGTATTAACTTTTAAGAGCTCCCCAACCTTTCTACAAACTAAAACCCCCTCCCCCCTTCCACTCAAATAACCTATGCAGCAGTTTTAAAAAACAAAGACTAAAAGCCCCAAATACCTTATTTGTCAGGTTTGTGATGCAAAGGCTAATGACCCTTTCACTGCAAAATGGTGGGCACATTTCTGGGTGCCTACGTCACTGCCTGGGTGATGTGGACACTCCCATGTCCAGTAGTCAGGGCTTCCTTTTGGACTCCAGAAGGGTGCAATGTTGTGATGAAAATATTGGATGTGTCAAACTTTGGCTACAACTAAAAAGTGATACTTTCAGGTAGAACACAGCCAAGAATTATGTCAGGAATAGGTTTCTTTCACCATATCCCACAAGCAAACCAATATTAAGTACCTATGGCATTTTTGCTAACAAATAGCAAATTAACTTAAGAAATCCATTCCAGGTTTGCTGGATCGGGTTCACTAATGAAAGTGTATACTCTCCAGCCATGGTGACCTTTAGTGGGCCTGATTTATTAAAGGATGCCAAGGCTGGAGAGGATACACTTTCATCAGTGAACCTGGGTGATCCAGCAAACCTAGAATGGATTTCTTAAGATATTTTTTCAATCCTGGACCAGATCCATTACTGCTTTACTGATAAAAGTGTATCTTCTCCAGCCTTGGAGAGTTGTATTAAATAAGGCCCAATGTGTAACCCCAACAACTATATATAAAGATAATCCATATTATTCATACATAAATTCACATTTTTGACTAAGATGAAAGAGTGAATTGGGTAATTTTAGTAATGCTTTACAGTGTCCAGCCCAGAATACTTTTTAAGCTTGATGGGAAGAAATTGTAGGCGAGTGGGAGCCCTGTATTGTGATCCAACTCTTTAGTAACCACCTAAAAACAACCAGGCCCAGCTAAAAGGGACTGGGAAAAACTGCTTTAGTAGTTTACTAGCTGTATGAAAATTCTTATTCCCAAGCTTTAATTTCTTGGAGGCTGCACCAGGTTTTTCTTCAGGATTTGATGCTATATTTCTGCCTTCTATCATCATAAGCTTTTCAGGACTTGCTGACGACAAACGTCTCTACAGCATAATGCTGTAACCACCATTCTTCAACACTAGAAATCGTGTGATTATGGCAATGTTAAGTATTTGGATTGCATCAAGCATGGTATTTTGTCTCATGACCCAAAATTGTAATATAAATCTCATTAGACTGTGGGACCTTTTCCTGCTGTATTCTGTTTTCCATGTCTGTTCTGAGAAACTGTAGGTAAGCTTTCATAAGAATGCTAGCAGTGGCTTTCTTTTAGCCATTTGCCTATTAAGCTGCTACATCTGGACAACAGTTGTTCTATTCATAGTCCCTCCAATCTCTGCAGCTGAGGCCTCTGTAATACCTTCAAAAATGTCATAAATCTAATCTACTTGCACAGCCACTGACTTTTGGTAAATGGCTTGTTCTTGGCAGATTTACAACGTAACCATAATCTTTTCATTACTAAGAGGGTTTGTAAATTGAATTTGTTCTTGTATCCAAGTTTGTGATTTTCAATCCCCTTGGCATGGAGGGACAATCTAGAGCTAGAACTGTTAGATTTATGTGTATTATATGTACAGGCTCACTGACTAATTATCTAGGCTCATCATGTACCTTTTAATCAGATGACAAAAAAAACTATACATAATCAATTCTCAATTTGTTATTCTCCCTAAATATTGATCAAGAACTGAATTGTATTGATCCATTTACCATTTTGTCTGCTCATTTGAAAATCTACTATATGGCCTGCTTAAAGAGAAACTAAACTGAAAAGTTCACCAAAAAAAATACACCTAACTTCAATCCCTTAGGGCAGTCAGATCCATCCGGAGGTGTTTTGCGTCGTCCTGTCATCCGCCCCTGAGCCGGCTGTCTGGGCCGCACCATCTACTCCTCTTCTTCCTGGTTCTTCATCCCACCCAGGCGTGAAATGGAAGACATAGGATGGAAAAAAAACTTGCCGATCTTACTGGCCATGCGTGGGATCGGAAAATTTTTCTTTTTGCACGAAAAGGCTCCTTCTGCGCATGCCCAAGATGCTCTGAAAGAGCACCCAAAAGCCTCCTGGGATGCCTGAGGTCCGTATCCTGGGAGGCTTTGTGCTCCCATTCATTCTCGATCGCCTAGGCAATCAAAATTTTTTTTTTTTTCCAGGGTTGTCTAACCTTTAATGTAAAGTGAAATTTCTTAGTTTAGGTACACTTTAAGTCTTCCCCAATGGTTGTTCCCACATAACACATTCTTCAGTTCTCTGGAAAATTTAAGGGTTCTTTTACAAGAACATTTGGGATCCTCAATGACCCCTGTTCATTTCCATATTGAACGAAGGTTACTATAGAACACACAGCATGATGGGTCCACATATGAGCAGCCCAAAAATGCATGCCAATGTATTCTCTATCCTGCTGACAGTTATAGTAATAATACAAGAGTGTGTACAAGTGGGCAATAAGAAATCTTTTTATTACTGCTTAAGGAATCTCTTCAGATTTTTAGACTTTCCTGGACTTTCTTCTTAGGAAGTCTTAAAATCAACATTTCATATTTTAACTGAACATTTTGTGCAAAAGATTATTATAAGTATTGAAAGAAGTGGAGAGTTTTTTCTTACTGAGTGTAAAGGAAACTCCCTTGGGTGGTAATTATAAACCTCTTACAGAGACTAGTGTACAACTGCACATATGCTTTGCTGACAAAAAAATAATCATTAAAATCTACTTGTCAAATACTTGCAGTTTCTTTTATATTGTTTGAAAGATGTGCTGGCTACCCAGGGTCACTAGTTTCTTTTCATGTAGTTGTCATTCTGGCTGACATTACAGTAAGGTAAGGCAGTATTTACCATCTTTATAGTGTGTGTATACTAAGTACTAATTTGTGTGAGGTTGCTTCTCTCTCCTACCTCTTGGGATGCGAACATTTTAGGGATGCAGCTCCTAATTCAAGATAAGTGTTTTCTAAACAATATGATTTAAATGGCTAAAAAACTCATTAAAATCTGAATGAATATTTTCTGAAATGTAAAAAAGTGTTTCAGTTCTTCTTAAACCTGTCAGAAGGGGCCCTTGGGGTTCATATGCTGCTAGTTGAGAAATTGTTAGATGAGGCAGAGATAAGAGAGCTTCTTGCTGTTCTCTACATATCTTATGTTCGTAATGAAACTGATTAGCTGGGCAAAATGTGATACAGTAGCGTCGCTCTGCCTGGAAGGGACATGTAAAAATAAACTTCTGCATTCACAAAATCATGATTATCTAGATATTCTACTTAACCAGTTTCTTCGACTGTAACCTGTGACCACAATTTCACATTCTTGTTCCCAAAAGGAATTTGGAGCAGTACAGATGAACGTGCACTGCAGAATAAGTTCCACTTGTCAGCAGTCATTTTAACAAGCATGAAGGAGCCCATGTCAAGAATGTGACCTGCTGGGGACGTCTGCATTGAACCTCACAGAGGTTTCCATATGGCTATTACTTATGCTGTCCATAAACTGCACTACATTCCTAATGGATAAGATGATAAATTCAATAAAAATTTACTCTAATAAAAATCTAATAAAAGTAGGGCATTATTGATTGATATTTGACAAACATATTAACATACTGAATGACTGTTAAATGGGAATCCCATTTCTTCGACAATTGACCTGGTTGGTAGCACAGGGACGAGCAGTTGGGCGATCAACTGGTACATAGTAGGTATCTGCCTTGTTATTTTGTTTGAAACAATAATAAAATTGGGATTAAATGTTAAGAATTTTTCCTTTTTTTGATTATCTTTTTCTGTCTGCAGAAGTCACAGTTTGTCCAGTTTGCGGATGTTTTCCCTCTAAAGGACTTTGGGTTCAAGCCAGATCCGTACCAGTACCTTCAGGCAGTAGGATGGGTGGAGCTGGTGGCTGGAATACTGCTGGCTGTGGGTCCTCGGATTCTGCGAGAGATCAGCAACTTTGTGCTATGTGTAGTCATGATTGGTAAGATACATTGTTCATGTTATTACTTTGTCATTTCTTTAAATTGGTTTTTACCACATTAATGATATAGCCTTTTGGTCGAGCAAATTTTTACTGCTGTCAAGGAACTGGCAACTCAACCAAAGGATTCACCCTAACCTACATCCAGCACAGCTGCGCCTATTTATTATATGGGACTTTTGTTGTCATTCACCTATTGGCCTAACATAGTTTCTTGTGGATTCTTGGAGAATCCAAGAATAGTATATGACTGTTTGCCAAACCAGCTCTGACCATCGCTGCTTATTGGCCATTCAGATCTCAGATTGCATAATTATACAAGTGGCTTGGGGAAAAAAAAACCCGATAATAGTCCTTGATACAATATACTGTTAGAGGACAGATGACACATATAAATAATACTAATAGGGGTTATAATACCAAACCTATGCACAGTACAAGTACTTACACAGTCAGCCACAGTTGTGCAAGGAATTGCTTATCGGCCAGAAAGGCAATTTACACTCATTAATAGGTTGGGCCCGTCCCATTCTTTTTGCTCAGAGGAATCCATATTGCATGCTTGTACACTACAGGGGAACTAAAGTGTATTTTCAATTTTATTTTAATACTTACCTTAAAGTGATTGTTAATATATCACATTTTTCCAATTTCCTTTTAACTTAAGCTGCGTACACACTTCCAATTTTTATCGTTGGAAATGAACGACGAACGACCGATTGGCCAAAAATCGTTCGTAAAAAAAGTAACCAACGACGCCGACGAACGAGGATAGTCGTTGGAAATGAACGACCGGACCGGCGGATCGGATTGGACGACGATCGTTGACCATCTCTCGTGTGTACGGTCGTTCAGTGATCGTCCACGGTCTGAGCATGCGCGGTGAACGAACGTTCGCTCACTTCCTGTGGTGCACGTCACTTCCTGTATCGTTCAAACGATCGCATCTATCGTGTGTACAATATCTTTGAACGATCGTGTCGTTATCTGTAGGTACAGGATCGGTGCCATACGATCGTTCGCAGATATCGTGCAGGATCGTTCGTCGTTCGTTTACCAACGATAAAAATTGGAAGTGTGTATGTAGCTTAACTCTTTTAAAGTAATTTAGACACTTTTCACTGGAAGCATGGGTAACTAGCGATAGGGGGAGCAAAGGACTGGATATAGATGGCCTGGGGCAGTCTTGCTAAGAGGCTTTTTTTTTATATCATGTATTCCATGGAGCATCCTTAATCAACTGCAGGGATAAAAATCAATTACATAAGTCATATAAACTGTGCATTGTTATGAACTATTCAAATCTTATTGATAGAATTTCATTTTATCTATTATACAGTCTATAGCTTTTACTAGTGTAAATGAAGCAAGCTGTAAGTAGCTTTTTTAGCCATACAGATGGTCCCCAGTAAACACCGGTGTTTCTGCTGATCACTAGCAGTTAATATTGTACATTTTCCAACATATGAAAATGTGTTTGCTACCGAGCTGCAGTTCCCTTTTCTATAAAAAAAAAGGGAAGTAGACTTGGTTCAATTAACTACATTTTACATTGTTCCTTAAATACACTGGTGTGTGTGTGTGTGTGTGTTCACCCCCTTTCTTTTTTGCCAGGGTTGCTATACAATGCCTGCTCTTTATGCCCCTTCAACTGATATTTCAAAAGTATACATTTGCAGAGTGTTCAGAAACCTGTTTTAATAATTCAAAGTATTGCAGCCTGTGAGCTTTCACCTAGATAATAAATATTGCATCATATGTACCTCGCTCTATGCTGCAGAAGTTTTAAAATCCTCCTTTTTTGTGTTTATCCTTATCACAGCAGGGGGAGCCAGTGAATAGCCAGCAGCATAGTGATCTGCAGATCATTGCTCACTACACCAGTCATCCAGCTGTGTTGGATTGGTGATATTCTTCACTGGCCTTAATTAATCTTATGCGTTTCCACTGGAAACTGTGGCGGTGAGGAGGAGGTAGTGAGAGGTGGTTGACTGCAGATTGAATACCTTTCTGTTTGTTTGCATGTGCAAATTTATTATATTAAGTTCTGCAACTGAGACCAAATCATGTTTTTAGAGTTCCAGAACTACCAGTAATAAGTTCTATACGTACCTTTTGACGTATTAACCCCTTCACGAGTGGATGTTTTTTTTTCCTTTATGTCATGTTGCTTTGTTGACCAGCTGCAATTAGGAATTGGTGTTTCAGTTTTGTGTGGTCACAAGTTAAAAGACATTTTGATTTTTGGAAATTGTTGGGAACTCCTGAACTTCGATTTCTATCATAAACTTCCTAGGTACTGTTTTGGTTTGTGGAATATGTGTATGCAGTTTTGTCTGGTCTGAAGAGAAAGGTGCAATTTGTGCATCAAGCTGGGTTGTAGAGTTGTATGATTAACCACAGATCACACGGATTTACATTCATTTGTCTGGGAAATCAGAAATTGCCACTTTAAAGCCAGTTGAATGCATTGCTTTCTCCTAGATAATTCCTAATAGCAACTGAATAATTTTAGGGCCTGTAGCCTCTTAGTCTTCAAAACAGTTGTTCTCATAAACGGAAATGTGAAAAGCTGAACCTGATTGAAACTGTATGGACATTTAGAAGAGAATAGAGGGGAGTGTTGAAGATTAAGGACATTTTTGTTCAAAGTGAAAGTGGTAAAATGTGAACCGAAGGTGTGCTTTAAAGGAAAGTATGCCTTTAAGGCACCCTGTTTCTTTAATTAAAATAAATCATGTTACCCCCTAAAAGAACATGTTTTATGCATATCTTTTCAGCATTGATTGAGTCAAATCTTTACAGGCAAAGACAAATAATCTTTGCAACAGCAGTGGCTGGGTCTGCACACTATGGTTCCTATATCTGGTCACTATGTACGTCCCATGTCATATAGCAGCCAGCAACCAGAAGGCCCATCAGGGGACCAAGTATACTTAAATGTAGTATATTACAGAAAGATGAATTTTCTTTTCTAGTGCAGTGTTAAACGCAGAAAGTTTTTAAGCCATGTCGGGAGAAGCTGTAGGCTGGTGGCAGCCCCTGTATTGTGACCTAAATCTTCAGTAACCACCCAAAAACGGCCGGGTGGTTACTGAATAGTGCTGGGTGGGCCGCGCAGCTAAAAGGGGCTGGGGAGAACACTGTAGTGAGAAGATTGCTTTAAAAAGATGGTTTGGTTGCAGACAAATCAGATGTAACTGAACTATTTGATCCTTACCATGTACCCTAACATTTTTTGTTGTATTTTTGTAGTCAGCTTGCATTTCCTTATGATTTCATATAGTCTTGTGGGTTGTTTAGGAACATAAAAACACATGAATACATTTGCAATTCAATATTCCCATGAGCTTTTATTCTGTGCAAGATTGTTTTTCACTTTATTTGACCTCCTTTTTGCAACTTCACCATGCTTTTCTATCACAATTTAAACCATATAATTTGGACATTCAGACCACCAAATATGTTTATTAAGAAATGACTGCCTTGGGAAATCTAATTTCAGTGTATATATGTAGATAAGTACTGTTCCCTATACCCCCTCAAACTATAGTCATTTGGAAACACAGGTAAAAGGCAAATCTGGCCTGCATGATGACTGGGTGGATGTCTAATTTTATTCTGTCTTATTTTGTTGGGTACGTTTTTAATCCCAGATAATTTCCTTATAAATTATATTTTATTGCAGCTTAACTAGCTAAGGTTATAAAGCATTCTCACAGCGCTGCTTCTACCCAGCCTCAGTACCTTTGCTTCATCTGATTCCGAGAGGTCACCCAATTTATATATAAAAAGTTCTGGTTTTAAATTTGTATGATCAGGTAGGTTATATTTGCAGAAAGGTACAGGCGATGTCCCTTCTGCAATAATACACCTTACCTTCCTGATTGCTCCTGGTTTCTGAAATCAAATACACACCTGATGAACATCAACAGAAACTTAGAAATTACTGTACGTTCCTTTGTAACCTCTTCGACTATTACACAGCTTGAAATTTGAGTTATCTTTGATGATGGACCACAAAAGTCCTAAATTTCCTCCATTTGTTCCCAATGTGACTGGTAATTAATGGAGTTCACACATTTTAGACTTGGCCCTGTAACCTTTTTCAGCTTTATGGGTATCAACAACTCTTTTTCTGAAGTAATAGAACATTTTAAAGCAGTGACAAATGTTCAAGCACCACTGTATGATAACACCACCCCACTGCTTATCCTTTTGATATCTTTTGTCTCCTGGGACCACAGTGCACTATTTTTGGACTATGACTCCTCTGCAAATCATTGATTAACCAGAAAAAGAGCAAAGTATTCCAACTAGTTGCAAGTGAATATTATTTTAAAGCAGTGCTGGCTGCTTTGCAGGCTAAAGGTTTATTGGCCTAATGCACACCTAAAATGATAATCGCAGATTGTTATGATAAATAGCAAGAGAAGAAGATAGATAAGAGACATGTCACATGACATGACAACATTACTCTTTGACATTTTTGTTGCTAGGTAAATATGAATTGTAGTCAATAAAGGGTCCATGTCACTGTAAACTCAAGTGCATTGTAGCTTAGTTACAGAGTGTCTGATTTCAGCACTTGGCGCTAGCTACAGAATCCTTAGCCATTAGAAGGTACCTAATCAATTTTGTAGTCAGCTATAGCAGAAATTTTGTACCCATCTACAGATGGTCAAAATAAAAAAGCTAGGAGATTTGTATCAACCACAAATGTCTGCCATGGAGTTGCTAGTCATGCATGGTCTTAAGGTTGCAAAGAAACCAGAAAATGAACCATCCAAAGTCAGGTAAATTGAATAGACTCCAGCAGTAACTGAAATATATATACTTTTAGAGCAAATATTTTATGAGAACTTGTTGGTAGGTGATCCAGTAGTTAATGGGTTCTTCGTAATCCCATAATGAACTGAAGTGTACTAGTGTAACTGGAATTTGGAGACTGCCTCGTGATGGCCAATGCCTGATATGACTTTTTAGGGCTTTGGTTTGATCAAAATGGGAATTCCATTTGTTGTATTATTAGCAAGAATGCTTGGCAAGCTTATCGTTTGCTTTCTATTGTATCATTGAGAATATTAGACAATTGTTGGTTTAAGACACTAAGATCATAGGTATTATGACAATGATGTGATAACGAGACAGTGTGGGGTGGAATTTGTTTTTACGTGAACATTTCTGTACTTCATTATAGAAATGTGGACCTCCAGAACATCTGACTGACTCAAAACTGACACATTAAAATTGATGTTCCGATACCTAATCTATATTGTGTATATATATATATTATAATTTGTAAAAAAAATTGCCCTGAATTTGGCAAACAACAAGCTCAAGTAAATACTACTTTGCTAACTGATCTGCCTTGTGTATCTTATGTACTCCTTTATAGCCCCTTTATTCTCCCCTTTCTAGAATTCTGATACTAATGTGTATTTTTCCCATTACAGGTGCAATTTACACCCTTCTAGTACTTAAGGAGCCAATTGCCATGTGTACTCCAGCTGCTGTCTGCCTGGGGCTTCTCTTGTTGCTGAACATTCGTGGGCAAGGCAAGAGATCCAAGTCCAAGTCTGCATAAAAAACTTCAAGTTGTACCCCATGGGACCAATCATTCTTTTAACTATTAATATAAACATTTACATAGCCATGCGGGGGCTTTTAAGATACTTGAAAAGAATCTGTCAGGATGGAAATATAAAAGTTGTCTAGTTTTTTTTTTAAGAGCGAGTTTCATAGTCCCCTTTCTGTTTCTTTACTACTTGTTGAGTCTTGAGTCATTAAACAAAACACTTATGTGGGTACTAGTGGTCCTACATTCTTGTGAGGGTGATTGGTTCACATTTGTAAAACAAGGACTAGTGTAACAGCCATGAAACATGCACCCTCAAAAATTCAGCTCAGTATTTGTTTTCTGAACAGTTCTTTTTAGGTTCAACAATGACATAGT
Organism: Pyxicephalus adspersus; assembly: GCF_032062135.1. Lineage (NCBI taxonomy): Eukaryota > Metazoa > Chordata > Amphibia > Anura > Pyxicephalidae > Pyxicephalus > Pyxicephalus adspersus. The sequence goes on along the minus strand of NC_092858.1, from coordinate 99,300,444 downwards.
CTGCTAATGTCTTTCACAGATTTTCCCAGGATTTTGCTCTGGGTTAAAACTAAAAATGCTGTCTGTTTTATTTTAAGGACAGGTATCAATATTCTGATAATAAAAAAACATATTTTTCAACAAAGCCACCTTTTGTTTTTCTTTTGATACATTTTGAAGCATTTTATGAAGCTACCAAAATGCTGGTTAACAACCTACTTCTATAAATAATCTGAAGTTGAAATTGAACTTCTGTCAAATGGATAAACCCTTTTTTTGCCTTCAAAACAGCATCACTTCATCTAGGTATACTTGCACACAGTTTTTGGAGGAACAAAGCAGGTAGGTTGTTCCAAACATCTTGGTGAACTAACCACAGATCTTCTGTGCATGTAGGCTTCTTCTCTACTCTGAAGATAGTTTCTAAAGACATTGGCTGTATGTTTGGTGTCATTGTCCTGCTGCAGAAAAAATTTGGGGGCAGTCAGACGCCTCCCTGAAGGTATTGAATGGTGGATAAGTATCTGCTTGTATTTCTCAGCATTGAAATCCTATTAATTCCTGAACAAATTCTCAACTCTATTTGCAAAAAAATGCAGCCCTAAACTTTTTAAGGAACCTCTACCATGCATCACTTTTGCCTGCAGGCACTCATTATTATACAGCTCTCCAGTGCCTTTTAATGTCCTTTGCTACAGTCAAACATTTAATATTAACATATAATACAGTTCCTGCTGTAAGTTTTCTTCACCCAAGGTCTTCATGTATGGATGAGTCATTTGGCCTTGTTCCTGCATTGGAGGTATGGCTTTTTGATCACAAATCCCCCATAAAACTTTTCTGGCCAGACTTGTCCAGACAGTGAATGGATTTATCTGGGTCCTGTGTTAAGTGGAAAAAGGTTTGTTATTCAGATTCATAGTTATTCCTGCCAGCTTTTTGTGCTGCAGAGGGGATTACAGATGGCAGATATTAAGGCTGGGTACTTATCAACTCCATGTAAAAGTACACAAAATTGTATCTATACCATTAAATTAAACCTTTCCTCAAGTTCATCTTTAAAAATTATTTCCTGGAAAAAAGTGAAAGCAGCTAGTTTACATACAGCTTTTTTTTTTTTTTTACAGTACATCAATTACAGTTTTTTTTGTAAATCAGAGTGTATTTTTGAAACCTGTTCCTTTTTTCTCTGCTCTTCCAAGGGAGGTTTGAATTTGTTTGCTTTGTGCTTGCATTGTTTTTCATGCTTAGTGAGAGCCAGCAAGGATGGTGGTACAGTTGTTTAAATTCCCAGAGGAACAAGCAAGGGCAGGCAGGATGGCATAGGAAGTAGGAAATAGGACAGGACAGACAGGACTAAGAACTGTCAAAAAGGCACGATGCCGAGACAGGGAACAGCAGAGTGGAGTGAAATAGAAGGCAGCTTTAGGTAGTACTAAACCAAACTTGACTAGTTTCTGGGAGAAACACTGGGAGTGTTTTTTATATCTAACTCCGTGGAACTTAGTTGAAATGTGGTATGGAAATGTAAAGTGTAAATTACATGTTATACTAAATAAACAAAATATTTTCAAACCATCATACCTATAGTTAGCTGATTTTACACTTTATTCCACAGCCATGATCATTATTAAGGAGATACACATATATACTTCCACCTGTCTACATAGGCTTTCCATTCAATTTTGGAGGGTGTCAGTGGATATCTCATTCGACCAAAAGAGCAATTTTATAAAACATGGTTTACTAGTGATGATCTAATTCATCCCGAAGATGTTTGGTAGGGTTCAGGTTAGTGCATGTTTGTTTAAATAATAAAGCAATCAGCAGAAATCTAAAAATAAATTAACTGTTATGTTGTAACGCTCATTATTTTTTAAAATATCCTGGAGCAAAAGATCTGAGGTGCTGGCAGATCTGTGGATGGTGACAGGGAAGGTCTCTTCTCCTTTGTCCTAGACCTGAAAAGTTGCATTTGGGTTGTCACAGCCCCTCAGTTGCAAGCTCCTCTCTTCTGCAGGGAAATACTGCTGATACTAAGTGCCTAACATGCCTCGGTTTGGTTTTATCAAAATTTAAAAAAATGTGGTCCTCAGCAGGTCTAAACTGATTAAAATTTAATCTCAGGTGTAACGCAATACCCAATAGATTTCACTGGGTCAATATTTATTTAACAAAAACTAGGCCAAAATAGAGAAGTCAGACCAAGGACATCCAAGGACATACCAGACCATATGATCTTTTCATTCTGAGGCTTACTGTCACTGGTCAACCCAATTCAGTTCACTCCCATCAGCATGATCTGACTGCATTATATAGGGACCCATTAATGATGTTACTTTATGGGAAAAAAAACAAAAATGTCTTATTTTGGATAACTTCATTAGAATACCAACAAGAAGTAATGCAGTAACTATGGGAGACAGATTAAAAATATTCTTTAATTTTACTTTTGGAGTCTAATAGGGAAGTAGAATAATGTTGAGAAGTTTGCATTACTGCTTCTCAGAGATACCAAATCCAGGTAGAACATGCTCTTTTATTGCTTTATATTTTTGCATAACCAGTTCTTAGATGTGGTGACTGAATTAAGTTTTATCTCCAGTAAAGTGTACTTTCTGCATGTATTGCAAACATAACTTAATCTTGCAAGAATTGTAGAGCTCTATTTATTAAACAGAATTTGGGATTCCCTCAAACATTCCCTGGTGGGAATCAGCTGTCATTGAAACACTTGGACCTGGAAGATTCCCATGAGGGAATGTTTGAGGGGAATATCTAATTCCCAGTTTTATAAACAGAACCCTTAAAGTCTTTCTAAGCCCCTAGAGCAGGGGTCCTCAAACTTTTTAAACAGGGGGCCGGTTCACGGTCCCTCAGACTGTCGGGGGGCCGTACTATAGTTTGAAAAAAAACAGGAGAACATTCTTATGCACACTGCACAAAACATATTTATTGTATAAAAAAACATGAAAGAACAATACTATATGCACAGCACACTTGCTGATCATTAAAAAAAAAAAAGTGGCGTTTACTTTGGCTTTAAAATTGCTTGAGATTATTCCTTTGCATGGAAAATGCACAGATAAATTTGAATTTTCACTGTGTGTATTGAAAATGCAAATTTATCTTGCATTTCCCATGCAAATCAATAATCTCAAGCAATTCATTAATTTTCTTTTTTTTATACACCCTACCCTACACCCAACACTACCCCACACTTTTTATTAATTAAAAAAGGGCTGCTAAAAAAACTTTGTCAGTGTCTGCTACCTGTCACTCACTGCTGCCTTCATACATCGGCTGGATCACACTGCAGCACATGTGTACATGATCAATGTGCATAGTATGTTTATACCATTTACAAATGTACATTGATCATGTACATTTGTGCTGCAGTGAGCAGGGAATGAAGGCAGCAGTGAGTCTCTGCTCTGCTCATATGTTCTCTGCCTGATGGCTTCAGCCCGACAGCTCCAGCCTTACCCAGGCAACAGTGGTGTCACGTGACCGGGTTCCCTGGAGTGCAGATGGCAGGCAGCCAGAGCTCAAGCAGGAGGAGCAGCCTGGGCTGCCGGCGGGCCGGATGGAGGACCTTAGCGGGCCGTATTCGTCCCGCGGGCCGTAGTTTGAGGACTACTGCCCTAGAGTAACAATGTAAGTACACTACATTGACATCTTAACATTTTGAACTAAAAAAAACATCCAGATCAAGAGAGCAATACAAAGTGATAAGACTGACCCCTTCTATGGTGTGTTATGTGCAGGATAAACCCTTAATACAGCAAAAAGTTCTAAATTGCAGTAAATAAATGTGTTGTTTTGGATTAAGTTAAGTGTATTTAAATTAGGTTAAATACACTTAAATAAAGCGTAAGTAATTTAGAAAACAAAAACAACTCACTATCTTTTTGGTAGATTTGTCGATACCTCCAGAGGTTTTCTGGATCGGGTCTTGTGTCGTCCTAATATTCTCCTTTGTCGCAGCAGGGAGGAAGCCACAGGTGCTGCAATTTTTTTTGCCCTTCTTTTGCCTTCTGCTATGTCACCTAATCTCCAAGTTAAAAATTTAGTTTAAATCTGCTTTAATCCTTGCATATCTGAATAAACTTATTTAGGATAATGCTTGTTTTTTTTGCAGAATGCAGTTGCTGCTAATAGACCTTGTGCTTCATTTTCCGATATAAACAAAATAGCACAAAAAGCAGTGGTTATAGCAACTAAATATTGTATATAGATCTGTGCATTCCTGGAGATTGTTTTTTGATTGTTATATGACATTGTTAGGCTATGCATTATGTTACAAAATGTTTAGCTTTAACTAATGTGCTATGGATCTGACCTTTTACAGAGAACACAAAATATTATTGAATATATGCAGCTGTAGATCATAACTTTTATTTTTCTACTGGTTACATAAATTCCTTTCATTTTATGTAAGTTATGCTATGTATAGTCATTGCATGAGAGGTAAAGCTAATAATTCTGGAACAGTAGTGCAAGGGTGCTCCAGGTGATGCATAATCCTTTATACGCCTTACAGATCTTCCATTTCTACTCATTGATATACAGTATTTGTCTTGTTTCTGCAATAGATAACAGAAAAAAGTCTAAAAGCAAGCTGATATATAATGTGAAAAATTCGCAATTTGAACACATAAGGTCTATTTATCAATGTTTCACCCAAGATATGCGCCAACCTAGAATTTTCACAATTTTCAACAAGATTTCAATACAAAAGTGTGTGCTAAATAATCCTTATGGTGCAATGGCATGGCAATAATAATTAGCCTTTGCAGAATTAGCTTCTGAAGTTTTTACCATGAACTGTCATCGAACCATGTTGGTTGATCATGCTAGCATAGCACTTTCATTGTAATTCAGGATGTTCTACAGTGTAGTAAAGATAGGAAGCTCCATATATGTGTGGCACAATGTTAAAATACAGACACAGGGTTGTGGTATCAATTATGGAAACTATAGAAAATTTTCAGTAATACATTTTTAAACCTAAAACTAAAAAAATGTCCCCCAGGCTGGTATTCAAGGATTTGTGTCATGTACATGTACTACCATGACTTTCCTTATGTTCATGGAATATAGAACTGCATAGATATAAACGCTTCTTCCACCCGATCTTACAATACTTGACCTTATATATGTTTCAAATGTTGCCATGGAAATAAGGAACATTAAAGTATAAATGTAATGTCTCTATTACTGGCCAGTGAAAGGAACCAAATACATGTGAAATAACCAGAAAGCAGCCAGGGAAGGAGCCAGAAAGAAATGTGTCTGTCACAGCCTAATGGAGTCAACATTGCAGTCATCTTCTTTACCACCTAGCCCTTTTATTGAGCAGAAGGTTTTTTTCCTATGCTTTACATATAATATTTGCGTGCTCAAAAACATTATCTTGTCATCCATAGCATTTTTTGCTATCACAGGAGTTCCAACCAAGATCTGCTCATTAATCCTGTGTGAACTATTCTTCTAAGAAAGGGACCAAGCCACTATGATTGAAAATGTAGTTTAATCCTTACCTGCCATCTTCAGTTCATCACTGCCAGTTTAGTTTGAAAAGTTGTTGTGTATAACTATGCATAAACAATAGTTTAGTAAAATATTCTTTTGGGCCTGAATTGATTTGATTTCACATTGCTGTTAAAGATTTGTAGCTTAGGGACCTCCATATAAAAGCAAATTCTCTACATGCTTGGTGAGGTGTAAAGTAAAATCTTTAAGATGAATGAACCCTTGGTCCGACATTTATGTTGTGAAAGAAAATGATTTGCCAAATAATGCTATATAAAAAAAATATATTGCAAAACAGCAAGTGTCCAAACAGATTGATCAATTGTTCAGTAAAATGTGGGATTCCAATAACACACTGGTCCTGATTCTCAGTTTTGTATATTATTAGTAATCAAAGATAGGCACTGGGTCATTTTTATTTCCAGTTTAAATCTAGTTTCATATTTGGTACGTTTGGAAAAACATTTGAAAATTGCAATCTTGAACTCTTTTGTACTGTGCTTTCTATTTTACTTTGCATAGCTTCTGCATTGACCCTACTTAATGCCAGCCTCCTTTTTGTATAGCTATAGGCAGATTATTTTTTTAATAAAATAATTAAAAAGTCATCAAGGGCTTAAAACACAAAAATAATATGCAGAAGCACCCTTCTCCAAGGGCTGTGCATAGTAAAGCTGTTCATGACAAGATGACAAGACCAAACCCAACTTCAGGACTGCCAGAAATGCATGCCATCTGACTCATGATAATAAAAATAACCATAGAAAACAACAGGAATCCATTACATTGTTTTTGCTGTTACTTTTTTCAGCATTGACAGTTAAAAAAAAAGTAACCATATCACCCTTAAATACCATATCACTCCTAAAAATAAAGAAATATTGTTTTTTAAGTTGCAAACTGAAATTGCGTTATGAAAAGATAAGACTCTTAAATGCACATTGTTATATTATCTTTTTTTTTTTTGAAGTTTAGCTTTTATAGGCTTTATATTACACAAATATAGAGGTGAAAAAATACACATATCATTGTGGTAAGACTAAACACATCATTATGCCCTGCTGTGCTTCTCTGTTTGTTCATTACAGATTGTATCCTAATATCAAGTCATTAAACATGAGGAAATAAAATGGATGGCCTTCATGTAGATATAGAATAAAGCGGCTGACATATCTTTGCTTAGCTCTCGTTGAGTCTTTTGCAGTCACGCTCTTCTGATTTCACTAGAGGCATAACTTCCGACGCCCTTATGCTGTGCAGCTGTGCCCAGCTATAGACCATGTGAAGGTCATGATAAAGAGCCAGACAAAAAGCAGATGAGCATATTCAAACCTGGCATTAAAAAGATACATAGCAGATGAACAATGGAATACTGAATACATTAGGAAAAAGGCAAGAATTAATGGATTTACAGTAACGCTAATGTAAGGAAAGGCTAAGAAAAGCCTGCATGTCATTAGGGGAGGGAAAAGAGTACCACTGAGATCACACCCAGCATGATTCCCTATTCATCATGTCGCAGTACACAGCTGTTCGTTAGGGCACTTGGTAATGTGGTGCAGTATGCCATTCCAGACATTGGCAGCACTATATATTTGTCATTGTCACAACTGTAATTATAGAAATGTTTATATTAACAGATTCTACAGCACTAAGAAAAGGTAGGAGTTATAGCATGACAGATGTAATGTAGATACAGGTGAGGCTAGTGGATGAACACTAACTTTTAGATTTGCGGTAAATCACAGCATTTTACAGCATGCTCAACTGTGCTCCCAATAAAATGTATGAGAGCAGTTCAGAACCATTTTGTTTTAAGATGACCTCTAATACTTTATGGTGCAGTAATCCACATAGTATCTGCACTCAACTACATGACACATTGTCAAATGCTGGGGTTTACACAAAAAAAGCTGCTTAGTAGAATAGTAGTTGAATAGGGGCTCCTGAGAGCAGCTAACTATGTGATTTTGACCGTGTAAAAGAGGCGTAAATCTTTTGCACCAAAAGTGCTATGGTCCATGAATCACTTTGAAATTCACTCTGCATTACAATGCTTTGTATGCTTTACACCAGGGTCTGCAAACTCCGGTCTTTAGGCCAGATACAGCCTAGACGGTAGTTCGTCTTGGCCGATCTGGCCTAATGCCGGCAACCCGCGGTTCTGGGGGTGCCAGGGGGCGTTAGGAACTACCAGAGCCGGAGCCACCTCGTTACTGTGGCTCCCCTATTTACCGAGGCAGGCCTGATACTTCCCCCGCCGCAGTAAATAGGGAAAGCTCCCTGAAGGTAAATCCCTCTCCTCTGCAATGCATACAGAGGAGAGGGATTTCACTTTAGGGGGCGTTCACTGGTGGGGGGATCCATTAGGACAGGACTCACAGTCTGGCCTAGTGTGCTTCCGCCCACCGCTGAAATGACCTAGTGGCCATAAAAGTTTGCCGACCCCTGCTTTACACTGTAGGAATTTTCACCTGTTTTACTCATTTGTTACTTCTTTTTTGTACTCTTCGGACCCTATATTATTTAATTGACACAGTTTAGACTTCTGTGAACCGATTGCTTCCGCACATACCAGTCAAAACTATTCCCTGGACAACTGACTGTACACTATTTCCTGTTCACCATTCACTTAGTCCAATTTTTAAAATGTTACCATGAACTTGCTTCTGTTAGACAGAACATCACAATTTAGAAATAGAATAGTGCATTGGCTGTTGACATTGCTCATTCCATTATACTTCAAATAATTTAAAGTAATGACTACAAATTAATGGATGGCCTTAACACAATGCTCAGTGACATGTGGCATAACAGGGGAGCGCAAGACTGAACCCAAGATATAAGGATATAGTAAGAAAACGTTTTATGCAATCATTATTATTAATATTAATAAACAGGATTTATATAGTGCCAACATATTACACATACATTGTACATTAAATAGGGATTGCAAATGATACACTAATATAGACAGTGTCACAGGAGGAGGAGAGGACCCTGCCCAGAAGAGCTTACAATCTAGGAGGTGGGGGAAGTATCACACAATGGAGGGAGGGGGGATATGGAATGGTGGGAAGTAGTGAGGGTTTTAGGAGACAGAAGAAGACGGGTAGGCAAGTTTTAAAAGATGAGTTTTGAGTGCTCTTTTAAGGGAGCAGAGAGTAGGAGCAAGCTAAATAGGACAAGGAAGACCATTCCAGAGAGTTGGGGCAGCTCTAGAAAAGTCTTGAAGTTGTGCGTGTGATGAGGTTATGAGAGAGGAACTCATTAAGTAGGTTATTGGAGGAGCGAAGAGAGCGGCTAGGGGTGTATTTTTTACCAGGTCAGCAAGATAAGTGGGACAAGAACTGTGGATGGATTTGAAGGCAAAGCACAGGACCTTGAATTTGATTCTAAGGTGAAATGGAAGCTGATAAAGAGAACTACAAAGAGATGCAGCAGAAGAGGAGCAGTGGGAAGGATGGATGAGTCTGGCTGCAGCATTCATAATAGCTTGTAGAGGAGAGAGTCGGGTTAGTGGAATACCAGAAAGAAGGACGTTACAGTAGTCCAGACGAGAGATGATAAGAGCATGTACAAGGAGTTTGGCGGTCTCTGGAGACAGGTAGGTGTGGACTTTAGAGATGTTGCGTAGGTGAAAGTGACAGAACCTGGAAATGTTCTGAATATGGGGGGTAAAGAGGAGGGCAGAACCGACAGTGACACCAAGACAACGTGCAAGGGGAGGGATGCATACCAGTGAATTTTATAAAAGAGAACTGGTCCAAGGACTGACCCTTGGAGGACACCAACAGGTAGCAGAGTAAGAGAGGGGGAATTACTATTGAAAGAATTTGAAAGGAGTGAGCAAACCAAGAGAGAGCAGTGTCACTGATACCAATGCAGTTCATGATTTGGATTAGAAGGGGGTGATCAACAGTGTCAAAAGTAGAGAAAACATCTAGGAGGAGGAGGAGAGAAAAGTTGCCTTGTAACGTAGCTCTGATAAGGTCATTGGCCACTTTAGTAAGGTGGATGGGTTTCGGTGGAATGGGCAGCTCAATTGGCAGACTAGGGAGGGTAAATTAGAAAGTTGGTGCTCAGGTAATCGGTGAGTCTTTTGTAGACAAGGCACTCATGAATTTGGGAAACGTATTGGAGAAGGGAGATAGTAGCTAGAAGGTAGGGAGGGGTCTATTGAGGGTTTCTTCAGGATAGGGAAAATAATGGCATGTTTGAAAGTGGAGGGGTAGATACCAGTAAAAAGGAAAAGGTTTGGTTAGTGTGGGGACCAGGGTGAAGGAGTGGGCATGATTTTGATCAGAGAAAATTGGGTCAAGCGGACAGGTAGTAGATGGAAATAATGGGAGAAGAGGGTAGACTCATCACATTACATGACAGGTCTGTCCTCTTATCACAGAGTTTTTCTATCACACAGTATTTTTGCCGCATTATGATGAGGCTGTGACCTGCATTTTATAAATGAGTTGTAAAACGTGGATGCAATGTGTAGCATTTGAAGCATTTGAGTGTCCTCCAATGAGTGGACAAAGCTGGTTTTAAGTGCAAGTGCAGACCTGCAGTGGGATCAAGTTTTCTGCTCAGGTCCAGGTGACTGGCACCTTGCCAGCCACTCAGTCACTTACATTGCAGTGCTTCTTCTTAAAGAACCAGCGTCTTCGGATTTGGCAGCAAGCAGCAGTAAGTCCCCATTTATTCTTTATTTGGCTGCAGCAGGTAGTGCCTCCCTTGAAGCTGCGGTTCACTGGCAGGTGGAAGCATTAACTGCACTGCAGCCTCAATGCCAGACTGAACACAGCCTAAGAGGACCAACACCTGTAGATGTTCCCTGTAAGATAACAAATCTTCACTTCTGAATTCATGTTTACTTTAAAAGAAGAACTCTAACTCAAGCCTCCTAAATTATTCTATGATTTATTGCTGTGCTATAGTTGGTGAGATTTTACCACTGGCCAAATCTGGTTAGCTCATGGAAAATAAAGGAAATGTCCTTAACTGTTGCAAAGCAAATCAAATCTGAATGAGGTCCTAATTCGTACATACTACAAAGGTGTATTTGATGGTAGTATTGCCATTTGAGTTTTTCTACTTTTTTACCGTACTTGTAACTCTACAGGAAATCAAAGAAAACAAACAAGGGCACAGACAGCAGTAAAATTAATTTCCTATGATATTTTAAACCAAACATAAACTAAATGTTTTAAATATTGCGGAGATTCACTGTGTTCCTTTTGTGTACAAGTGATGGGGTAAGTTACACCTACTTGGGGGTGATGGACACAAGGTACACTTTACTGTGTTTCCCCTAGCCTTACCTACGTATGGTCAGTGTTGTAATAGAATAAATAACAATAAACAAGGGAACTTAGAAAGCAAATGAAAAATAGTTACCTATTAAAACTATACTATCCACCCATGTAAAAGGTAATTACTTAGTTGTCATGTCATTACTCTGTTTATGGCAAGGTACTTAGATTGTTTCTATGGATGTTGAAAAATGGATTGCATAGTCACAATATTTCCCCCAGGAAACAATACTTATTCATCTAATGGTAAGCAATCATTAAAAAAGCAGTAACTACTTTAAAGCACTGTATGTATTTTGTATAACCTTAAATTTAGAAATCAAGTTCTTTAATAAAACACTGTGTAAAAAGCAATCATCCACACAATAGTTTTGCTTATACTGTTCAATACATATTAAAGGTATCTTTACTGGTTATATGTGTGCTTTTTTTTTTACTGCAACTTCCAACCACGTCATTCATATGTTTATCTATATGGTCCCATACTTGTGTTATCTTTTGTACTAAATGTTTATCATTTTTTTTTTTTTACAAAGGTCCTCACTTTTATCAGCGTCATCGTCTTTTATGTTTAAATTGTATTTGTGGTTCTGTTCCACTGCAGAACTGTTGCCTCCTAAATAAAATTCAGCCACAAATAAGGTCGAGGAGTAAAACTACTAAGTGTAAGCACAGTAATTTCTGCTTAGTGACTGCATTAAACATTTGTCACAATCTGCCTGATAAAACTGTCCAAATATGTTTTATTTAGCAGTCACATTAGTATTCTGTGTAACAATGTGTTAAAATATCAAAGCCACAAATTATAATAGGCAAATACTGTGAGAAGCAATTTTCCTTTCAGATCAGAGTAATCATGCAGCATATAGTTTGTGCTTGTATCCACTTCATCTTCCATATTTTGTGCAGATGTCCACATAGTGTAATTAAATTATAGAAATTATAGAAAGAGTATATAATTGAGGACCTCCTACTGAAAGTGTTATTATATTGGCTTGAGGAGCTTCATGATTCTAGAGGAGTCTATAATGCTGAAAGCAACCTCTGGTACACCTCATGTCCTGGTGTCTTAGGGTTGTAGGGCAAATAGCAGAAGGGCATCTTGTGCTTGTGATTTTTAAACAGGAATAGAAGCACGTCAACCAGAAAAACATTGGATAGTAATTCACAAACTAGGAAGTATGGTCATTATGCTACAAATAGACTTAAGCTCTGACATACTTGTTCCAAGTCAATGACTTTAAAAGTATTGATGCCAGAGGAGAGGTATGGCAACCAGAAATAGCAGGCTAAATATTTTCTCAGTAGTTTTTCTTTACTCCTTTTGAACAGAATCTTTTCAATTGACTATACAGATGAGAAATACAGATGATACCATTGCAGGCCATCTCTGAAAGGCTAGATTGTATAGAGGTTTAGAAAAGTCAGGATAAACTATCCCTATACATGTCATGTGTCAGCGACTCAGGCAGCAATAAAGTCAATGAGCCTGATTTATTTATGCTTGTCAAGGCTAGAGGGGATACACTTTCATCAGTGAAGCTGGGTGGTTCAGAAAACCTGGAATGGATTTCCTAAAAGAACTTGCTATTTGTTAGCAATTGTTTTCAATCCTGGACCAGATGCACTCCAGATTTGAAGGATCACCCAACTTCACTTATAAAAGTGTATCCTCTTAAGCCTTGGAGAGCTTTAATAAATTAGGCAATAAAATGGTGTCTTATCAAATGAATGTCTGTATAGGTTTTGCTGAATTGCTTGCACTTTGCATTAGCACAAGCGTTGCAACACTGCTTACTGTCAGACACATTCTGGCTCCTCTAAAACAGTCAATTAAATAATAATACTTTTAGCACTGCAAAGGAGCAATTTTTTTAATTCTAGATTTTTTTATTAAATTTTAGTCCCTCTGTCACATTTTTTTGCATTGTCTGTGCCCCCTCTGTCTATCTGTCCTCTAGGCAACCATCTATAAGGAGGATTCACATCTCTTGGACAAAAAGTGAAAGAGAATTTCCTAAATGGTGCACAGACTGTTAAAAATAACTTATCCAAAACAGACAAAAAAGGTTTGCCTGTACATTGCCTATAGATTATTTACATATCACCTTACTCCTTAAATGTTGACTCCCTAAACTATTACCTTAACTTTTGATATCCACCCAACACTTTAAACCAATTACATCCTCAACACCTAACTCTTGAATAGTCTTAACCACCACATAATTGTAAATTTTGAAAATATCACCTCTTCTATAACATATATATCTCTGACCTATAAGTCATTACCTTAGCTTTTAACTAACCCCAATGCCTAACTCTTTAACTACAATGCTTAAGCACATAAGTACCAAGAAATCCTTACCATTGTGGCAAGTCAGAAACAGCACAGAGCCTGTGAACAATAGATGTGCTTGGGCTTATTTAGACTGATTTGTTGTGCTTTATGGTACACATACCATGGTGCTTTGATACAACATTCATTTTGAATGGCACCCTTAAATCAGTAGTACAGTAGCAGGCAATACTCCCACACTGCAGTGCACCACAATGCACCTGCTATACCTTGCACTACTATTACTTTTATTACTTTGTGTAATAAAAATAGGTTCTGTGCTTTTTTAGCTGATTTCTTGTGCATTTACAAACGAATAGACTGGCATGAGCTAGTACATTACAGCAATGCTGCGAGAAAAGCTGAATAATTTAAAAAGTAAGCTGTGCTCTGTGTGTGCACCTTGATTCCCTGCAGTTCTCACTGGTTACTCCTGCTGATATCCACATCACTATTGTCTCCTATAAAAAAAGCAATGTAGATAAATTATTATATCGTATATATATATACAAATATAAATCCATTAAATAAATGGAATAAAATAAATACCAGGGAGGAAGAAAAAGAAGTCATAAGGAAATAAATCTCAAGTAGTAGAAGATTAATTAACTATTTAATGGAGGTTGCTGGATCCTTGTTTTCAGATAATATAGAAAAAAAATCATATCAGCCTTTAGGCTTTGGGGGGGGGGATAATTTAAGGGCATACTAAATCACTCTCAGTCACTAAACATATTACAATTCATCCTTGGAATATTTTCTGTTCTGTATTACACCCTTTCTGTGCTCAAACAGTTCTTCCATAAAGCAGAAGATGCAGAAAGCAGTAGAGTCTACCATTCCCTGAGCTCAGCCTCCCTCCTTTCCCATCCCCTCTTTCCTATTAAACACCACCATAAGTTACCTCTATGCCTCTGACTTATCTTCTGTAGAAATTCTAGCAGATTCACAAATACCAGAAGGGTGCCTTGGAGGAAGGGGGGTCATGTTCTACTGGCTTGCATTGTGCAGAAGTTGCTGTTCAGTTCATTGGTGCTGAAAGACATCTGGAAGAAGCACACAGAGCAGCTTCTGCAAAGAGAAATGCAGTAGGCAGAAAGAAAAATCCAACAGACTTGGTTTCTCCTGAAGAAACTCCTCTGTGTGTCACTCTCATATTGCTATTCAGATCAGCCATCACTGTGATAGTAATGCTAGAAAATTCCTAGTACGTGCAGAATTTATCCCCTTTTCCATTTTACAACAAAGATCTACAGCACTTCAATTTCACTTCAAAGATTTATGGGTATTTTTATGCATTAATACTCAAGCAGTGTTATTTGGTGCATGTTAGAGGCATACCAGATGCCATATCATACCTTGCCATTATGCAGTCTTTTGCATAGCTAGTTTTAAATTAATAGCACAATCATATTCTTGTTGTAAATGTAAGTTGCAGGAAGGGATCATAAATTGTATATGTTACCTTGGGGATTAGCAGCCATTGCAGGACAAATTAGAAAGTAATTGTATTTGTAATACCAGTTTGCTTTTAGCCTTTTGAATGTGATATGTTTCTGTGATAGAACCTTGTCAATATTGTTTTTGGTACTATGCTAATGTTAACCATTGCTGCAGAGATGTGAATTAGAACCAAGAGTAAATCTAGAAGCTTATGGGACAGGTGTATCTTTACCTGCCCTAGCCCCAGTGTATGCTTACCTTTTATTTATTATATATTACCTTCAGAAACAAAGCTTCCAATAGCAACATGCCTGGAAATCTATCAGAAATTACCCACAAATTCCAGGTTTTGAGTCTGATTACTGTGTCGCCAGGCTGAGTGTTATCCCTGGACTCCTGGTTTGCCCTTTCAGTTCCCCTTGCATGTATGTTATCATGGCTACCAGGTGCAGCTAGCTAGGATGGTGGACTAGTTCACAATGGATGTTCCCAAATCAGAAACCCAGAGCAGTTGCTGTATGTTCAGTGTATGCGTAAATTAATTTGTAGTTTACCTAGATATCTAGAAATCTGGATTCCAGCCTTACCCTAAGTTTTGCACAGTTGTACAAGCTCCAAGCCTGGACTGCATTTGTTTACCCAGAATTCACTGCACTTTGTGATCTTTTCAAATTGTGCATTAGGACATCCAGCAAGCCAGACAGAACCTACCTCAATTCGTGGCTGCAGGATATCCAGCACCATCTTACCCCTTTCTTCCTAGATTTACTGCCCCTTGCCCACCCCTTTCATTCAGTGGATTTCAGTTTTTTCAATCATGGAATCTAAGCATCACATGTGGGTGTTATCTAGAGCAGTTTGTATGCAAATACAATGTTTTAATAAACTACATCTGCTCCAGAATGATATCTACCTATCAAGCATTTTATTATTTGAAAAATTTCCCCCAAGAGACATTCCAAAAATCAGGATGTGTCATAAGAAGTGTACTGAGGCATTTGTGATGTTTTCATGGGGCTACGATATGGACAACACCTTTCTGGCTCTTCCAAGAACCATGATCTGCCTGTATTGCTAAATAATGATAACACTACATCTAAAGTGTGTTTCATAGTAAGAAAATTGTTAGTACATACTGATGCTATGGAACTTTTTAGTATACCCATCAAAGAAAGGCTCAGTCGGCTTTAGACACTTTATCAAAAGCCTCTAAACGTCCCCTAAATAAAAGCATACATTTAAGAAAGTAAAATTTTGGCAAGCATATGTGTCTACTTTCTATATTCTAAGCCATTTTTATAGCATTTTATAGCAAGCATAATCAATCTGTGGTCAATAATGATTGTGTTTATCAATAATAATTATTTAACTCCTATTTAAAAATTAGCAATTAAGATCTGAGTTAGGCATTTTTACATAACATTCACAGGATTTTAATTTGACTATTTTAGCATCTGTAATTTATGGATGGTATTTAGTATGGAGAAGTGACTCGTGTTTGGCAAGTCTAAGTACACACAGTAAAATGTCATAAAGGCTTTTGTGAATTGTTTCCAGCAGCACCATATGTGGCTTTAGAGCTCTATTGAAGTACTTTACCCAGTTTGAATGGGATACCATTTTAAAGCTTTAAGCTTTTTGGCTGATATCATCTATAGCAATAGTAAGGTAAAGGGGTGTATGGTGTGTCTCATAATCCTGATACCTATTTAGATCCCATATCTAGATAACAAGGTATGATTTGCACAGAAATAGTTGTCTACACAATCCAAAATGCATTCCATTTTAAATGTCAATCTTAGACTTAGACCAAATGTAAAACCTCCCTGTTCCATCTGTTAGTTTTGGCTTTTTCCACTGCTATGGACCACATCCTAGTACTATCCTGTATAAAAATAGCTAGAACTCTATATTTTATCACATCTAGCATCTTATCAGTTTTCATTTAGAAAATTAGTTTGCCATTAAACTTATATGAAAGCAAATTGTTGCTATGATATTGATCACTTTATATGGACAAGCTTTATTGACAGTAAATTCTATAGGACAAAATACTTTTTGGTAATGAAATGAGCCTTAAAAGTTAATCCTAAATCAACTTTTTATTAAACAAGATCACTGATTGGATGACGTGGTTTACTGCACATTGTTTTATAAAGGTCATTGTGGCTTATTTCATAATGTTGTGCAAGAATGCAGTGCTGCAATAAATATAAATCAGAAACAAGCTTTCGGCAGATTAATGTATTTAAACGACCCTTGCTCATTGCACCATATAATTAAATAAACACATAAAGAACCACTTAATTTACATATGCAAAACATCTAATTTTATCTCCTTGCAAATGATGGCCTGTGTGAATGTAGAGATACAATCTTGAAAAAAATACTGTTTAGCTTTGTAATAAGGATTATGGACTTTGTTCTGTATTGTTGAATTTACATATTTGCATGAATCTGATGTTTTGGTTTCTTTGGCTAGCGTGGGGAAAATTTGGAAGAAGGCATTTGGACAGGGTGTCAAGCAGATGTTTAAGCCCTTACATAGACTGCTTTCTTCTTTCTACAGTCAATTAGTATTAATTATGCAGATCGCTTTGAGCCCAAGAGCATCTTGAGGCCTGAGATTACTTACCCGCCTCCCTCATTCCAACCAGCTTTAAATCCCAGAGGAAATTGATGCACAAGCTTCATGTTTATAATGAACCATTTTGTATAAATGGGCAGTGTAAAAATTCACAGATTACAATGCATACAACATCCAAATAAAAAATACAAAGTCTATGTAATTTCTGCTTCTAAAGCAGGGTGGGAGCTTTGGCTTTGGTATATGTTACATATTAATGGTGCAGAAAAAATCACAATAGCAGATTTTTACCTCACACACATTGACAACCAACAGAAGGGTCAGTGTTTTTCCAAGCTAGTTGCTGATGCGACTCTTTACAACAGAATCTTCTATGAATTTTAACATCTGGCTTCTTTAAATGCAGACACGAAATTCTGCAGAGCTGGTTGGCACTTTTTTTAAGCCATAAGGGCTACAAGTGATTATTTAATAAGACAGTTTGAAAAACAATGATGATATGTAAACTGTCAGTTTTTGTCATTGATAATCCAGAAACAATGCCATATTCTTTTTGAAGTTCATCCATTGTTTTGGTGAACGATGAAAACCCTTGCAGGCTTTAATATATTTTGTCATATCCCCAATGGGATAGGGTGTTTTGAAATGCATTGACAAACTACCTCATCAAATTCTCAATAGTTCTGCTGTTTTGATTGATTGAAAAAAAAAACACGATCTTAATTAGATCACTTATATGGTTTTATATTGTTTAAAAATGTATATTTTTTCTTATAATGTCAGGATCCATATCCAGGGCTGCTTCTTTGTTTGGTGGTTATTCTTGAACTACCTGAACTACCTGCAATACGTCCTTGATACCCAATGTCTAGGTGAACTTTGAACTTCTTGCAGCTCTGAATAATTCCCTTTTTTTTTAAGTCATTTTCTGTTTGCTAGATTATTGTGTACAGTATCTGCCAGTATCTTGATCCTTGTTGCTACTGTAATATTGCGTCCCCATCTACCACTGCTCATTTACTGACCTTTGGCTGTTGATTTGCTGACCACTCTTCAAGGTTCTCAACTACTAACCTGATACCTTGTCTACTGAATTTATCTTGATCCCTGACTACTGCTTTATACATGTACTGCTATTGCTACCGATGTATCAAACCCAACCAGTTTAGCACAAAGTTGCTTGCTGCTACAGCTAATTGACTCTTAGCCAAGTTGTAACAATTATTATCTGTAAAAAAAAAAAATAACATAGATTGTGTTCCTATTTACCAACTAACTTTGAAAGACTTGCAACTACTGGTGTAGTCTGGCCCAGGAGGAATATCAGTGGGTAAAGAATTTTTAAAAACTATAAAGTGGTCATGATGCTACCTGGCAACATCTTTGTTTGGACTATTTAGGAATTGTGTTTTGATAAATGCCCTAAATACCAAATATACTGTTGCTAGAGCTAATTTGACCTATTATTTTTTATTATTAATAATAAACAGGATTTATATAATGCTAATATATTATGCAGCCCTGTACATTAAATGGTGATCAAGCATCTATAAGCAAAGAAGCAACATTTATGCTACCAGTTCACTTTAGGTTGCAAGGTTTACAACTTCACTATGTCCTATTTGAATATGTTTTTGCACTTACATGAATTTCACAAACTTTATTTGGTAGAATAGGAATGTATGATAGAATTTTTCAATAAAATACAAGGAAATTTACAGAATAGACTCCCCATAAAAGAGCTGAGATCTGTCATCTTATATAGGTAACAAAAACAATAAAACAAAAACTAAAACACTAAAACAAAAAAAAAAAGACTATTCAAAGCCAATAATTGCAAAGGGTTCGTGCCACATTATAACATTGAAAACCAGAGCTCACAAGGTATGGTGGGAAATTCAGATAAAAGCAAGATATAAATAAGATGGGGAGAAATGGGAAGTCGGAAAAGGCAAAATCCACCCTGAAGACATTACAAAATCAGTAGCCCACAATGGAGCTAAGGGAAAGATACTACAAAGAAATATTTCACAAACCTAATTGTTGAGAAGTACTACAAATCCATGGATACACAAACTTCTGAAAGCTCTGTAGTCATTCTTTTCTCATTGTGACTTCAAAATGCTGAAACATTCAGATGTAGCTTCCAGTCACTGAATTGTGCTCACATGAAGCATACATTAGCTAAAAGCTTCCAATATTGATAGATAACAAGCAGGGAGTGCCTTCAATATGCTTAGCAGTGTATTGTCCATCTTTTCCTACAGTCAGCATCCAGGGTGAACCAACAATGGTAAAATGACATTTCAACTCTGCTAATGAACTCCTTACCACATGAAAACATCTCACTGAGAAAATGTTGGGTTGTCTTAAAGGAAATAATTGTAGTCATGGTAGCTGATAAAAGGCAGAGAAGACCTGGTCATTTTTTCTATACGCTCCCACTTTAAGGGATCTATTTGTAAAGCAGCGAATATGACATCCACCAGGCATTCCTTGGCAGAGAATCAGTTACTGCGATTAAAAATATTTGGACATGGAAGATTCTCAACCAAAGAATATTTGGTGATGTGAGATTCACAGCTTTAATAATGGAGCCATCCCGAATCCATGTGAGCTTCTACCAATTTTAGCTTTTTTTACTCAGCTAAGAGGTCTTGGTCTTATAAGAAACAAAACATGACACAGGCCATGGTTGTAAAATAAATGTGCATTCATACAAATATGACAATATGGACATCCAATGTACTTTATTCATTCTATAAAACCAAGATATACCTTGCACTGAAGTCTGGGATATGTGCCTTTACAATCTATATGCTGTGCAACCATATCAAACAGGGGGTTACCAAAGAGTTATTTTCTATATTTGCAAACAAAATCTGCCTAGTTATATTCTGCTGGGAAGGAAATGCTGGAAATACCACTGTGCTTTTGTCCCTTGTCATTGCATTAACAAGCAATAAGAGGAAGACTTGTTCTTTTTATGGTATTGATGCCTACAGTTTCCTGTCATAGTGTTTGTATGCAGCTGGTTCAACTTTGAACAATATGTATTGCTACTGCCGCTGTGTCACTGAGCAGTAGGTGGGACACAACTAAGAATAGTTTTATTTTACCTCCAAATCTTCACCTGCTATGAAAAAGGTAAAAGTATAAAAAAAAAAAGAAAATAAAAAAAAAAAAAGGAAATTGAACTTTCTGCAGTTACCAACTCTGCCCAGTTAACACAAAAGAATGTATTTTTCTTATTAACCTGACACTGTTCAAGTCTCCTGCTCAGTCTTTTATTACATCTGGCTCTTCCCAGATATCATTTTATTCTTTTCAGTTTATCTTTTTTTTTCTCTGTATTTCTTTTTTTCCTTTTAAAGATTCTTCCTGTCCCCTAGTAACGATGACTCTTCCTTGGCAACAGGGATCTTCCACGTAACACCTCCCGCAAACCATACAGGCAGAAAATAGCTTCAATTTATGACGTAAGGAGCTACTGTGCTGTTTGTATAATGTTTCTGCCATATGTATACTGCTTAACCCTTATGCTAAAGGCTTGCAATATAGGAAAGTGACAGAATAACAGTGTACACAATGTCAGCTGAGACAGCCCTTATTAAATGGAATACATTCCTCTGAAAATGAATGAAACTGCCCAATGTATTATTTTATAGCTATTTCTGGAACAAAACTGTACTGACTGGTCAGGATGAGATTGGTACTTATGGGCCTAACTATTGAGGGTCTGGAATAGGAATGGGAGCATTTACCAGGAGAAGACACAGTTCTCATTCAGACACATTAGAATGTACATTTTCCTTTGAGCTTAAAGTTTCTTTTGATTAATTACCTAAATTTAAAAGAAATTTTTGCGAGTGTTTATTTTTAGGGAAGGGACTGTACATGCCGTGCTTCCAAGCATACCTCTGGCTGCGGTGGTTCAGAACTCACCTATGGCAGGAGTACCCATTGTGATTGGAATTATTATTTTTCAAAACATAGACTTATCAGCAAGAAAGGAGTAAATAGTTGGACTGGGACTGCTGATAATCCTGTGTTCCTACTTTAAGTTTCTCAAGTTCAACAACAGTAATGCAGACTAGTATTTCAGTTGTCAACTCAACAGGGAATTACCCTTCCCCTGAGATTGGAGACCAACAAGAACATATCCGGGTCACAACTTGTACTGCTGTCTCATTGTAATGTTGCATATGTGTTTGCCATGTCTGCTAGATGTATCTTTCTAGCTTTCCCATTCTTGAAATATTGACAAATGTGCCATTGAGTATCAAGTCAAAGAAGTAGATGAAATTGGTTCACCTTTCCAGTAGGTTTTGCAGAAAATATCGCTGCTGGCTGAACATTTGATGAAAGGTAACAAAAAGGCGTGCTCAAGCTTAACAATGGCCACCTATTCCTGACCTTGATTAAATATATTTGGTGTATTGTAGAGGCCCACAGGTTCTCCTTTGATCCTGCTAAAATGCAATTAGTGCAAGACTTACCTGGTCCTAGTGGTATGTTTTAGACAGAACTAAGGCTTTGCTCAAATATTGCTCCGCCTATACAACTGCTTTGAGTACAATGGATCAAAAGTAGAAGTGAGCAGCCACCTTATTTAAAATTAACTTCTACTCCAATGTTAGCCTTTGGTGAATACAGTTTACCATTTAATCTTTATATAGATGGTAGTCCTAATGTACTAGTGCCTATATTGACACAAAAACAAGAAGGGACTGAGAAAATCATTGCTTGTGCAAGCCAAAGACGTGGACCTACTTGAAGGAAACCTGCCAGTTATACTTCTTTCAAACTGTAGTTACTAGTTTTTAGTTTTTTAGTCACCAAGAAATTTCCTGAGTACCTTATGTAGAAAAAGCCATTTTCACTGATAACAATCCAGTAGCATTTCTTGAAACAGCCAAATTTAGATGTCATGTAGCTTGTTTGGCCTAGTTCGATTAGACTATTCATTACAAAATTGGATAAAAATGCACATGTCCATTCAAATGTTCCTCAAGAGGCCTCAGCAGGGTATAATAATAGGAGTTCACAGCAATGGTAAGCATAGGGGAATTCAATGTATCAGAGCAAGTAAATCTTAGAAATGCCCAGCCTAGTATTGAGGTAACTAAAATTTGGATAGGAAATTTGTGATAGGGAAAGTGAGGAAAAAAGGAGATTCAGGACTTTTTGAATCAAGTAATTTTTTGAGTATCAACTGTAATTGTTTAGATGTACCAAAATATTTCTATGTTATAATTGTATATGTGAAAATTTTCCATTACATGGGATTTTTTACATTGAGTTGGAACACAATAAAGTAAAAATCTTTTTAACTACAATTTAAGTGCCACCTTAAAAGCCTAATCTTTTCCTCACTTTCCCTATCACGTCCAAATTTGAGTTATATTAATAGGAGACCAGATAAAGAAATAGCTCTTCTGTAAGCACAGGGCCCAAGCATACAACACAATAAATGCTACACCTAGGATCTTCACAAACATAGCTAAGGTCAAACTACAGCCATCAGACATCTCTCAAATGTTGAGAATGCTTACAAAGAATAAGAAGCTATCTGCTTGCATGCATTATGGACACCTACATAATGTTTAGGTGTTACTTCATCAGAGGGATATTTTGGAATAGATAGAACAACTACTGTATTAGTGGGTGCAGCTTTTAAATGAACAGGTAAAAAGTGGCAACTACTGATTCCTCCAAAAATGTTTTCTAAGGTTTGCTAAGACATTCATTAGGTTGGTGGCCATTTCAGTTGTAAACAAACCAAGACTTTTGTATGCTGACACTTTTTTTTTTGCCAATGACTGATAAGGAAAGTGCAATGAGCATGCCAAGTGTTCAAAGCTATTCCACTAAAAGTTTTTACTATTTTCCTATCAGCACCAGTAAGGCTTTTGGATTATGAAACTTTTTTACCATCAAAAGATGTCCTAGTATGTGTGGTATCTTTTTGGCCCTGGTACACAGTGACACTGGGCATAAGCCCTTTTTGCAAATATGAGTAGGCACCCATTGACCTAGACCTTAAAGCTTCTGAGAATGTCACCAAAAGAATGATATCTACAGGAGCATGGGGACTAGTAACAGTGAAGTAATAGAATGGCACTAAACAAGTCAAACAAGCCTGAATGATGACTACTGCTGCTTTGACTGGGTGACAGAGTATTATAAATTCAAAACACACTCCTTGGGGTTAAATTACAACCCCAATTGGAAGAAACAGCTTATCAAATTGTCTGGCATCTATGCCCGAACACCCCTGCTGATGTGAAGTTTGACCATCTGAAAGGACTATATTGAAACCTGTTGTGTCCCTGTATCTTTGCACTGGACCCCTTGCCAGAGGAGCCTCCTAAAAAAGGGCTATACCATCCTGGATGATGATCGATGATGAGATGAGCGATCAGAGGCAGAAGTACATTAGATCCCACAATACACATCTACAGCTATGAAGTGTAGGCACAGGAGTACTCAGACACACTTATATAATAGGAAGTACACTACTAGTACTATTTTTCAGGACTAATTCCAGGAAAAAGTCAGATTGTTAGGGTTACTGCTTAGGTATAATTAAAATGATCCCTATGAATGAAAAATGTTCACTTTCAGTGAGATTTCAGTTCCATTTTAACCAGTTGCAGTTTTTGCAGGGTAGTATACATGTCATACATTTTAAATGCTAGAAGTTCCTTGCAGTGCAAGACATGGCATTCCACTAACTAACTTCATGAATATTTTTGTGATTTGGTGTGTAATGCAGTCCATTCAAATAAATAACCTGACTGAATGCTGCACACATTACTGTGCAGTAAAACTGTGTGAACGGCCGTGTGAACGGCATTTATATTTACATAGAGCATTAGAAATACTGGGAAATCTGCCAAGTCCCAGGAAGATGGAATGCTTCATTGAAATATATGTAATTGCATGTAAAATTAAATGAGTGGTTGAAAGAACAAACATTTCCAGCTGCAAAAAGTTAAATTGCAAGATTTTATAATAATTACATTAAAAAGGTTCCATACTTTTAAAGCATGCAATAAAACGGTCAAGTTGTAATGTAATATATAACTGGCCAGGATAAGGATACAAATATTAAACCAACCATGGCCCTTATTTGTATTTGAATTGATGGTACAGTTCTCCCCTGGCTAATGGAAGAACAGTAGGAAAACCCCAGACATGTATTCTGTGCTTGACTTTTAATGTATGAAATGTAAATCACAAAGAATCCACTTTATGATGAATGATATGAAGAAAATGGACCTAGATCTAATCCTGAAGTCTTTGAACAGAGCTCTGGTGAAAATGACTAATTGTTTATTTTGTGCACTGGATGCTAAATATTGAGTTCTCTTTCTTCCCTTTCATAAGCCTTAAAACCAGAACGATGCAGCTAAAAAAGGTGATGTAAGAAGTATATTTAATAATGAATATATATCTTTAGTTGAAAATGCGAAAGGTGTGTAACGTATTTCTTCTGGTAGCTCGGATGACTCACTAATCTCTGTAAATGCAGCTCATATAAAAATAAGTGCTCCCAAGTAGTGTACAATAATTTCCTGTACCACAACAGTAACAATAATCTCGGAGACATTCATTTTCATTCTTTATAATCATTTCATCTTAATGCATTACCTTCCCAGCCTAACATAATATAAACCAACTCATGAGGGAAGAATTGAAGTCCACATAAGTGAGGCTTCCTTTACCTGGCTTTCAACATTTTGCTGACTTAATACTTTCACAAACTGAATTTCACAACATTTTAGGCTATGTGTTGTAATGGTAAACTAGAGACTGCTAGCCGTGGTCAGGGGTATGGATATTCCTAGCTCTGGAGTAATCAAAAGAGTATTCATATAGTCTGAAATTTAGCAACTTTAAGGAAGGAAGTTCAGCATTAGAAACCAAACAGAGCAGAGAAACCAATTGCAGATAATCAGAATGAGAATGAGATAATGAGATAATCAGAGAAGAATGAAGTGGGATTACAGACAAAAGGAAAATTGCCCACAGATTACAAAAGGCTCTTACTAAGGCTATGTACACACATGCAATAATTATCGTTGACGACGATCAACAATTATGCACTATTATTTTGAACGATTGTATAGTGAACAATTCTGTACATGCTGAAACGACACGATCTTTCAAACATAATCCACCAATAATGTTCACACACTAGATACGATCGTTTGAACGATGCAGGAAGTGACATGTTTCAGAGAAAGTGTATCACAGAACTATCCACGATCACTGAACGACATTACACACAATAGATAGCGAACGATTGTTGCCCAATCCGATTCACCTGGACGGTCGTTCGTTTTCAGCGAAAACCCCGTTCATCGGCATCGTTGGTCTGTCGTTGTGCACTTTTCTTGTTAACAATTGTCGGACGATCGGTTGTTGATCGTTCGTTTCCAATGATAATTACTGCATGTATGTACGTAGTCTAAAGCTGCGTAGACACTTGCAATTTTTGTCGTTGGAAAGGATCTTTCACGATCCTTTCCAACGACAAGGGGCTGCAAGATGCATGAACGATGCTGTACATACAGCACCGTTCATGCTCTATGGAGAGGGGAGGGGGGAGAGCGACG